>NC_072431.2:71487500-71787500 GCF_028878055.3 Symphalangus syndactylus
AATCCAGGTGGCAGAGGTTGCAGTGAGCTGAGATTGCACCACTGCACTCCAGCCTGGGCAACAGAGTGAGACTCCGTATCAAAAAAAATGATAATAATAAAAATAAAAAATAAAATAACCAAGTTTAATGTATTTTTTCTACAGTCAGTTTCTTAGTCCATTTGCACTGCTTTAACAGTACCTGAGACCTGGTAATTTATAAAGAATGGAAATCGGCTGGGCACAGTGGCTCACACCTATAATCTCAGCACTGTGGGAGGCTCAGGTGAGCAGATCACTTGAGTCCAGGAGTTCAAGACCAGTCTGGGCAACATAGGGAGATCCCATCGCTACAAAAAATAATAATAATAAATAGCCAGGTATGGTGGTGCACACCTGTAGTCCCAGCTACATGAGAGGCTGAGGTGAGTGGATCCAGGTACAGCACTTAAACACTCCTGACAATGAGTGCTGACAAAGAAAAACTGAGTAAAAGTGGAATTAGAGAGAACTCTAAATTACACATTATTTATTGAGCCACAACCCAGAAACAAGATGAGCACGCAACGACCCCTTACAGGATGGGTCTATGAAACTACTGCCAGACTCCATTATTCATGATCTTGAAAGACTGCCCAGGGCCTGATAAGGGGGTCTGTGGCAGAAGTGGGTGCAAGCTGGGAAAAAGGGAAGGAAGAAGCAGGGAACACTCCTCACCTCTTTGCATTTCTCCAACAGGCTCTCCAGCCGCTCAGGTGCCCTCTGCCCTGGCCCCTTGTTTCTTTCAGCCTCATACTGACGCTCATTGTTATCTTGGTGCAGACTCAGTTGGAGGGCAACTCTTACCAGGGAGGTCGTCAGTTTCATAGCTTTGAGTAAGGAAAAAGAGATAAAGAAATCATTATTTAGGTCAGAGGAGAGAGGATGAGTAGAAGGAAAAAATAGAAGGAAAGAAGGGCAATGAAAATGAGAAGCCAGAGCAGGGTGACCCTAAAATCCTAAGACTGCCTGTCCTGGAGTGGACTGTTGCCCTCCAACTCTTGTGGTCTTCTTTTAACCATCGCATACCCCTAGTGGTGAGCTCTGACAAAAATATTAAGCCTGGAAATTGTTGCTATGATCTACCCCTTCTCAGAACTCCACTAGTGAGAAACTGGATTGAAGTTTAGGATACAAGAGGCATGGCCTTAAAGTGAAGAGCCAAGATGCAGGTAGGAAAGAAGACCCTGAATCAGAGAAGAGAGGAAAGCCCTATAAACCCCCAGGAGAATGTCCAGAGTAAAAATGAATGCTCGCCAGCCAGGGTGCTAGTGTGACGGAAGGCGCGGACTTGTGAGTCTGAGAGGCCAGTGAGCAGGCAGATGAGGTTGTCCATAGGGAAGCCATCATGGAGGAAGCTGTACTGGAACCAACAGACCAATGTCCTCACAGACTCACAGAAGCTGCCCTGGAACTTCTTCCAGGATGGACCTGGAGCTGTCAGAGGATAGTCCCCCGAGTCCTACAAATGGATGTATGAAAAGGATGGGAAAGTTATGACCAGGTCCATGAAGTCATAGGGGCTTGGATGTCAAAATCCAACAGTCTAGTAAAAATATCTCGGTTATACCTCATTTCCTGGTAGTCTCCCCAGTTTGAGAGGCATATTCAGATCTCTTTTACTCCCAAGAGACCAGCCTGGCCAACATGGTGAAACCCGTCTCTACTAAAAATACAGAAAAAATTTGCTGGGTGTGGGGGTGCACTTCTGTAATCCCAGCTACTTGTGAGGCTGGGGCAGGAGAATCACTTGAACCCGGAAGATGGAGGTTCGAGTGAGCCGAGATCGTGACACTGCACTCCAGCCTGGGCGATAAAGCGAGACTCTGACTCAAAAAAAAAAAAAAAAAAGTGCCAAACAGCCCAGGTTTGGTCTGATATGTTCAGAAAAAAGCAAAACACTCACCTCTCACCTTTTCTTTTCCTACAATGATGCAATTTAATACAACAATGGCTGCAGGAACGCTGCAGAAATATCATTTAAGTGAAACAGAAGGGCTTTCCTGGCCGGACACAGTGGTCACTCCTGTAATCCCAAAAGTTTGGTTGGCTAAGGTGGGAGGATTTCTTGTGGCCAGGAGTTCGAGGCTGCAGTGAGCTGTGATCCACCACTGCATTCCAGCATGGACATCAGAGTAAGGCCTGTCTCTAAAAAAACCCTTCATCCCTCAAAAGAGGGATTTGCAAATACCAGCCTTTCAGCCTGAGGATCACATGGAGGAACGTTAAGACACAGATGCTGGGCCCCAGCCCCATTGATTCTAATTCAAAAAACTGATGTGGGGCCTGGTTTAACTCCATCATTGGAATCCATTGAGATTTGGAACTCTCTGGGTTGGACAGTGCAAGAGAGATCCTAAAGAAAGCAAAGTCACTATGGACTGAAATGAGCAGACAAGGTTTTCTGAGCGTGGGGAAATATGATCTGGGCCTCACTTGGCAGGACTGTGGCCAGGCCTTGAGTCCTTGGCTCAGTGGGACCTTCTGAAACAGCCTCCAAGCCATGCCCCCGCTTCCTTTTATTTTGGATGACCCCCCTTCAGCAGCCTTGGTGCTGATGGGAGTAAGTCGACCTGCAGCAGAAGTTCAGCCCAAGTCTCAGCCCAGCACCCTCATGCTGCCGTCTCTGTGCTTCTCTGCGGAGTCGTGGTTTCTGTACCTTGAAGAGAACTTCCCCTCTGGGACCCAGAAACCCAGTTAACCCTCAAGAAAAAAGTGAATGAAATTACTGAAGACAACTCTGTGGTGAGGAGATGGAAAAGAGGCTCTCTCTCATATATATATGTGTATATATATATATATGTATCATATATATATGATACATATATATATGTATATATATATGATACATATATATATATATATATATGATACATATATATATATATGTTGAAACAGAGTTTCACTCTTGTCACCCAGGCTGGAGTGCAGTGGCTCAATCTCGGCTCACTGCAACCTCTGCCTCCCAGGTTTGAGTGATTCTCCTGCCTCAGCCTCCCGAGTCCCTTGGATTACAGGCGCATGCCACCACACCCAGCTAATTTTTATATTTTTTTAGTAGAGACAGGGTTTCATCATGTTCGCCAGGCTGGTCTTGAACACCTGACTTCAAATGATCCACCTGCCTCTGCCTCTCAAAGTGCTGGGAATACAGGCGTGAGACACTGCACCCGGCCTGTTTTTGTTTTTTACAGACAAGGTCTCTGTTGCCCTGGCTAGGGTGCAGTGGTACAATCAGCTCTCTGTTGCCTCCTGGGCTCAAGCAATCCTCTTCTTTCAGCCTTCCAAGTAGCTGAGACTACAGGTGCATGCCTGTAGTCGATATAGCATCTTGCTGTGTTGCCCAGGCTGGCCTCGAATTCCTGGTCACAAGCGATCCCCTTGCCTTGGCCTCTCAAAGTGCTGGGATTACAGGCGTGAGCCATTGAGCCCAACCAGAAAGATGATCTTTAAGGGCCCTTCCCATGGTACCATATCCAAGTCAGCAAGATTGTGGCTATAGCAAATTTAACATAACCAGATCTGCTAGTATTATGGGCTGCATGGTGTGCCCCCTACCCCAAATTCATGTATTGAAGCCATGATCCTCCAGACCTTAGAGGTGACCTTATTGGAGCCAGAGTCTTTACAGAGGTGATCAAGTTAAAATGAGGTCACTAGAGGCCAGGCACGGTGGCTCACACCAGTAATCCCAGCACTTCGGGAGGCCGAGGCAGGCAGATAATGAGCCCAAGAGACCAAGACCATCCTGGCCGACACGGTGAAACCCCGTCTCTACTAAAAGTACAAAAATTAGCCAGGCATGGTGGCTTGTGCCTGTAGTCCCAGCTAGTCGCGAGGCTGAGGCAAGAGAATTGCTTGAACCCTGAAGGCGGAGCTTGCAGTGAGCTGAGATTGCGCCACTGCACTCCAGCGTGGCAACAGAGCGAGACTCCATCTCAAAAAAACAAAGAAAAAAGGGAAATTGAACTTCTAATGCTTTAGTGCGCTAGAGAAATATTTTTTACTGAAACCAACTCAAATGTTTTAGGAATTCAACTTCACATATACTTCACATATATGTTACTGAGCAGTCAATGGACTCGCCACCCAATGTGTAGAGAGGCCAATACCATGGCTCCAGCTTTTGAGAAATAAAGCTTTTTTGTAAGTCAACTAGCAAGAACACAGGAGGAAATACTCAAATCTCCCTTACACAGCTGGGGGCTATGTCAGCTTTTATAAGCATAGGGTAATGAGGTGTGATTTGATTGGATCTTGCAATAAAGTAATGCTGGGAGGTGTGATCTGACTGGATCCTGCCATGGAGTGACACCAAAACTCAATCTGATTGGATCCAGGCTCCTGCCATGGGGTATCCAGTTCTTAAATTGGTCCCAGCTCTTCAGGCTGAGCTCTTAGGTTCCACTCCGTCGTGGCACGCTTGGTTAACCTGGGCATGCACAGGGTACATGACCTTCAACCTGCAGGTCCATGGCAATTGAAAAACACCTGACAACTTCATTACATAAAAGTTGAACTGAGCTGGTTCAGTGACTCACGCCTGCAATCCCAGCACTTTGGGAGGCAAAGGCAGGCGGATCACCTGATATCAGGAGTTCAAGACCAGCCTGGCCAAAATGGTGAAAACCCGTCTCTACTAAAAATATAAATATTAGCCAGGTGCGGTGGCACACTCTTGTAATCCTAGCTACTCCAGAGGCTGAGGCAGCAGAATCACCTGAACCTAGGAGGTGGAGGTTGCAGTGAGCTGAGATTGTGCCATTGCACTCCAGCCTGGGTGACAAGAGCGAAACTCCGTCAAAAAAAAAAAAAAAGTTGAACTAGATTTGGTCTGATGCAGTTACAGATTTACAAACTGCGCCCCCACCCTCCTGCTGACACCTTCCACTCCTCATTCTTGAGGGATTAGGGATGGAGGTCATGCTTCTGCATCAACTTCATGCCGACCAGGGGCACTGAGTCCCCTCAAGTGAGAGGAATGAAACTCTTGGGCTGCTGAGTTCAAATGAGTTCTGGGGTCACCCGGAGTAGCTTGAAGGATTGGTATTGTTGTAATACAAGCTGAAGGTGGAAGTGTTGGAGCCTGGAGGACCAACAGTTCACCATCCATTTAAATAAACAGGACCAAAAAGTAACAGAACAGTGGCCACGAGGGGCCCCAACAGAGGAAGAAACCAGGTGAGGTGTGGTATAGTGGACTCGACTGCCTTCTAAATCTCAGTGGTTGGCCAGGTGCAGTGGCTCACGCCTGTAATTCCAGCAAAAGAAAAGCTGAGGCAGGGTGATCAAGAGGTCAGGAGTTCAAGACCAGTATGGCAAACATGGTGAAGCCCCTTCTCTACTAAAAATACAAAAATTGGCCAGGCGTGGTGGCATGTGCTGTAATCCCAGCTACTCGAGCGGCTGAGGCAGGAGAATCGCTTGAACCCAGGAGGCGGAGGTTGCAGTGAGCCGAGATTGTGCCACTGCACTCTAGCCTGGGTGACTGAGCAAGACTCCTTCTCAAAAGAAAGAAAGAAAAAGGAAATTCCCCAGGGAAGTACCTCGGCTTATTTCATAAAAAGGTACTGAAGGAAGCAGAGGCATGTGGAGGACTTCTCCACCTCGTGCAGCTATTTGGGCCATGGCGTCTGAAATTTATTATTTCAGAGGCACTCTTTGATGACCTTGGCAGTGGACTGCAGTCATCTGTTTAGGCCTCTCCATGGCCCACATCAATGCCAGTATTTCTGTTTGTTGCACATTTGATTTCCTTGCTGTTGGCATTTAGAAGGCACTCTGTTTCCCAGATCGCACCCTGGGCATGGACCACAGAGATTGCGTCTTGTGAGTCTGTAGAAACAGTCAAGGCCTTGTCCTCTCTTAGGTCCAGAACTCAAGTGAATGCAGATTTTCCCAGCCGTCTGCACTGAAGTCCCTGCGGGGAGGCTCCTGGCTGGTTCCCGTAGGTAGACAGCTACACACCCTGCCCTTCATTGGCTTCTTTTCATGAAGCTCCTGCCATCTACAAAACATGTCTCCCTTTTCTTCTTGAACCACATCTCTGTTATTGAAACTCTGGTAGTCGGCCGGGCGCAGTGGCTATGCCTGTAATCCCAGCACTTTGGGAAGCCAAGGTGGGCAGATCACCTGAGGTCAGGAGTTCAAGACCAGCCTGGCCAACATGGCGAAACCCCATCTCCAATACAAATAGAAAAATTAGCCAAGCATGGTGGCCACTACACTCCACCCTGGGAAACAGAGCAAGACTCCATCTCAAAAAAAAAAAAAAAAAGAAAGAAAGAAAGTATCATGCTTTTCTGAGTTCTGTGAGTTGTTATAGTGAATTATCAAACCTGAGGCCATGGCGGGAACCTCCAAATTTGCAGCCAGTTGGTGAGAAGCACATGTGGTCTGAGGACACCCAAGCCTGCAGCTGCGTCTAGAGCAAGGGCAGCCTAGTGGGGGCTGGTGGCCTTAACCTGTGGCGTTTGAGGTAACATCAGGGAGTTGACATCAGAATTGCATCACACAGGCTGGGTGCGGTGGCTCACGCCCATAATCCCAGCACTTTGGGAGGCCGAGGAGGGCAGATCATGAGGTCAGGAGATCGAAACCATCCTGGCTAACACGGTGAAACCCCGTCTCTACTAAAAATACAAAAAATTAGCCGGGCATGGTGGCAGGCGCCTGTAGTCCCAGCTATGTGGGAGGCTGAGGCAGGAGAATGATGTGAACCCAGGAGGCAGAGCTTGTAGTGAGCCAAGATCGGGCCACCGCACTCCAGCCTGGACAACAGAGTGAGACTCCATCTCAAAAAAAAAAAAAAACCCCAGAATTGCGTCACACAGGCCAGGTGCGGTGGCTCATGCTTATAATCCCAACAATTTGAAAGGCAAGGGAAGAGGATCGCTTGAGCTTCAGTCTGAGGCTGCAGTGAGCTATGACCGCACCACTGCACCCCAGTCTGGGTGACAGCGCCAGAGCCCGACTCCAAAAATAAAAAAGAAAAATCACAAAGAATTGCATGGCAGAGTGCCTGTCTTTCACAGCTTTAACTGCTGCAGGAACTTTTTGTTTTTTGTTTTCTTTTTGAGACGGAGTCTCGCTCTGTAGCCCAGGCTGGAGTGCAGTGGCACGATCTCGGCTCGCTGCAAGCTCCACCTCCTGAGTTCACGCCATTCTCCTGCCTCAGCCTCCCGAGTAGCTGGGACTACAGGCGTCTGCCACCGCGCCCGGTTAAATTTTTGTATTTTTAGTAGAGACAGGGTTTCACCATGGTCTCGATCTCCTGACCTCCATGATCCACCCACCTCAGCCTTCCAAAGTGCTGGGATTACAGGCGTGAGCCACCTCGCCTGGCCCTTTTTTTTTTTTTTTTTGAGAGGGGGTGGGGAGACACATTCTCTGCTAGTGATACTCCTGCCTCAGCCTCCCAAATAGCTGGGATTACAGGTTTGCACCACCATGCCTGCCTAATTTTTGTATTTTTAGTAGAGAAAGGGTTTCACCATGTTGGCCAGGCTGGTCTCAAACTCCTGCTGGGATCATGGGCGTGAGCCACCACACCTGGCCACCTTTAGCGTTTTCTTACCACCTGGTTTTCCTCTCTCAATATCTTTCTCTCATTTCCTGCTTTAAAACTCTAGCTTGGCATCTGGGTGCAGGAGCTCATGCCTGTAATCCCAGGACTTTGGGAGGCCAAGGTAGGCGGATCACTTGAAGTCAGGAGTTTGAGACCAGCCTGGCCAACATGGTGAAACCTTGTCTCTACTATTTTTACAAGTTAGTTGGATGTACAGGCGGGTGCCTGTAGTCCCAGCTACTTGGGAGGCTGAGGCAGGAGAATTCCCTTGAACCCAGAGGTGAAAGTTGCAGGGAGCTGAGGTTGTACCCCTGCACTCCAGCCTGGGAGACAGAGTCTCGCTCTGTCTCCAAAACAAACAAACAAAAAAAGCCCTGTAGCTTGGGATCAGCCTTCTCTTCTATTGTTTTTCTTCAAAAAATAAAAATTAAAAATAGATGTAGATGCTGTGTTGCTGAGACTGGCCTCAAACTCCTGGCTTCAAGTGATCCTCCCGCCATGACCTCCAAAACTGCTGGGATTGTAGGTGTGAGCACTGCACCCAGCCTTTTGTTTTTTTCTACATAAAAAACAACACAGGATTATCTTCCAGAGCTAATAAATATGTTCAAATAACCACAACCCCATTAAGGAAAAATATCACTTGACAGCAAATAATCAATCCAGACCAATATGATCACACTCGCTGTGAAGGTGAGAAAAGTTCATCTTTATTATGTTTCCCCAAGAGACGCACTGCACCGTTCTCTTGAAAACACACAGCTCATGCCCTCCTTTAGAACACACATCCTCTTTAAAGTAACATACAAACATGCCAATACAAGGTAAAAAAGTTACATCTGAATTCTCACATTTCAAACATACACTAAATATCAAATAAACATTTATTTTTACAAGAATTTAGGGGAACTATTACATAGCTATAAATGTAATATATATAGTAACAAGTATCATAGATAAAAAGCATGCTCCCTTCAGCAGCACGTGTAATAATAGATACAAATATTGAAAGGTAAAAGATTTAGGATAAAAAGAATCCTCTCTTAAAAAGGAAAACAAAATTATATTTATGTGTATATAACAGTTATTACACCCATCACACAACTTTATAGAAACAGCATCTATTCAAAAATACCAGTATTTCCAAAACATTTAAAATAATATTTAAATAATTCTATGCCCATCTTTTTCAAAATAAACCAATAAAATAGATAGTATATATTAGACATGTTAGTATATATATCTGAGACATGTTAAAAATCACAACTGAATTCTCACAATTCAGTCATAAACCTAAACAGCAAATAAAAATTTCTATCACTACAATTTAGGGAACTACTAATAGCTATAAATAGAAGAGATTATCATGGAATTATCATAGATAAAAAGAGTGCTCGCTTCAGGAGCACATATAATAATACAGAAAAAAACTTAGTTAATAAAAGATTTAGGATAAAAAGAATTCTCTCTTAAAAAATAAAAGGAAATTATCTTTATGTATATATAACAGCTATAACTCTCATCAAAAAACCACAGGAACAGCATATTTTCAAAAGTACAACAATTTCCAAACTATCTGAAATAAACCTATTAATAATTCAATGGCCAACATTTTCCAAACAAACCAAGAAAATGCATAGTGCGCATGAAGCTATTGATTACAGTCTATGGCATTCATATTTCACAAAGAATTCTGTGCCAATCTCAGCCCCTGCACTGTGCCTTCAAATGCTTGTGGACTGTGGCAACCAAGTCCGTAAGAAACAGGAGCTCCAGTTTCTGCCCCAGGGAGGGTGGAATTCAGCAATATAAAAAGGGAGGTGATGCCGCAGGAAAGGGTGGAACTGGAAACACTCCTGGTTTCTTACTTTTCTCCAAGGACTCCTAGAAGTACCCCACCCCCCACCCCCACCCCTGCTCCCAGGAGGACAACGTGATCACTGTATTCAGCTCCATCAAGAACGGTCCAGGTTCTTCTAGATGGTATGCACACATGGCTCCTCTCCTCCTTCCTGGTGTCTGCCATAGCATTGGAGTAAAGTTCCTGCTGAAAATCCGCATCTCCCCTGGGCCCAGTGTTCTGGAAGTGAGAGAGACGATGTCACACTTCAAGGAGGCAGCTCTCTAGACAGGAAGGTTATTCACATCCCATGTCAAGTCTAACTAGAGTTCAGAGCAATTGAGAAATGCAATTTTATCTCCTGCCTTTCATTCTATACCCTGCTTCTGAACCATCGTGTTCAACTGTGATACTCACGCTTTGGTGACCATGACTCCAAAACTCACTTAATACACCCAAGGTCAGCCCCAGAGATCTGCTTCATAGCAAGGACTTTGGGTGGGTCTGCCCATGGAGTAGGGCACCCTCAGAGAATGTGGCTTTGGACTTCATCACAGCTGGGGCCTTTCGTGTCACTTAAGATCTAAACTTGTAACCATGCTAGATCTGTTTCTAATATGACAACATCGCGAACCATGAGTCCAGAAGCCTAATCCATAATCCTACCTCCTCATGATGAAGTCTCATGCTCTGTGCTCAACGTGGTTAGCTGCGCAAGATGTAAACCAAAGCTTCACTGAACCCTCGACCCAAATCGGTAACTCAAGTGCATCGATCATAATGAACCTCCCAGAACTCAGTACTTATGATTATTTTTGAGTCACGGTCTCACTCTGTCGCCTGGGCTGGAGTGTAGTGGCAGGATCAGGGCTCCCTGCAGCCCCGACCTCCCAGGCTCCAGCGATCCTCCCGCCTCAGCCTCCAGAGTAGTTGGGAGTAGAGATGCCTCCCACATCGCCTGGCTAATTTTTGTATTTTTGTGGAGGGGGGATCTCGCCACTGCCCAGGCTTGAAGCTGGATCAAGCAATTGGGTTCCTCGGATTTCCGAAATAGACCCCAATATTCTGCCTTTACCCCAGAGGATGCAGATGTACCTTCTGTCAGGCCAATGACCTCAGGCATCCACGGTCCCTGGAACTCTAGAAAAAGGCGGGCGCGATCTCGCGCCCACACCCAGTGCTGTGGGTCATAAGCCTGGATCTGGAAAAACAAACGGCCCTTAAGAAGATGGGGACTCCCCAGGATACCCCTCCCTCCCCTCGTCCAGCCTCCAGCACACCCGATTCTTCTCCACCTCCTCCACCTCCCCAGACCCCACCCACCTCCTCCAACTCCTCCGGGGAAACCCAAGCCCTGCAGCGCATGGAACAGAAGAACTGGAATCGAAGCTTTTGGAACAAGGCTATCTGAGAGCGGATCTTCTTGGCCCTCCAGCGCATGGAACAGAATAACTGGAACCGACGCTTATGGAACAAGGGTATGTGAGAGCGGGTCTTCCTGACCCGCCAGCGCATGTAATGGAAGTGCTGGAACCGAAGCTTTTGGAACAAGGGTACGTGAGAGCGGGTCTTCCCGTACAGGAAGTAGAAGATGTTTCGTTTGGCGGACTTGTCATCCTCCTCCATGTCATTGGCCAGGTAGCTGGGGACAGAAATCAGGTTACTGCTCAGGGGCACCACCAGGAGAGACCTCCGGCTGAGGTCAGCTTCCCAGAGAGGAGGGCAAGGGACCGTCCCTAGCTCAGGACTGGCACCCACCCTGCAGAGAGCCACGCCTTCCTCAGGAGGGCTCTGCTGGACAGAGACCTGATCAAGGGCGTCTCTCGATCCTTCAGGATGGAGACAAAAACCCAACTGGTGGCCAAGAGTGGTGGCTTATGCCTGGAATCCCAGCACATTGGGAGGCCAAAGCAGGAGGATCACTTGAGGCCAGGAGTTTGAGACGGGCCTGGGCAACATAGCAAGACCCTCGTCTCTATTGAAAATATAAAAAATATGCCAGAAGCGGTGGCTCATGCCTGTAATCCCAGCACTTTGGGAGGCTGAAGCAGGTGGATCGCTTGAGGCCTGGAGTTCAAGACCAGCCTGGTCAACATGGAGAAACCCTATCCCTACTAAAAATACAAAAATCAGCCTGGTGTGGTGGCACACCCATTAGTCCTAGTTACTCAAGAGGCTGAGGCACAAGAATTGCATGAACCCAGGAGGAGGACGTTGCAGTGAGCCGAGCTTGGACCACTCCATTCCAGCCTGAGAGGCAGAGCAAGACTCTGTCTCGATAAATAAATAAACAAATAACTGTCCAGGTGTGGTGGCACAGCCCTGTAGTCAAAGCTAATCCAGAGGCTGAGGTGGGAGGATCGCTTGAGCCCAGGATATGGAGGCTGCAGTGAGCTATGATCTCACCACTGCACTCCAGCTTGGGGGACAGGGCAAGTCTGTCTCAGAAAAATAAAAGAAATTGGATACATTGATATTTTTCCAGGACCCTGCCTTCTACAGGCGTCTAGTCTAATGGGACTGGGAGTAATCAGGGCAGATGACCTTATCCCAGTGTCCAGGATGTAACTGGAGAGCTACAGGCATGCAGAAGTTGGAAGATGAGGGAAGGCATCCCAGAGGCTGTGGGGTGAACTGAGTTCAAGGAATGGGTCTTTCCCTTCAGAACCACATGTGTGTGGGACACCCAGACAGAAAACACATATTCAAAGTCTAGCGGAGGGCATTTGGAAGGAGCAGTGAAGCCACGCCAGGGAACACCAAGATGGCGAGCCAGTGTGCTTGTAGAGATTGTAGAGAGGGTGGAATTGGCACTGTGGACCCTGGCCTCGATAGAGAAAGACATCAGCTAATGAAGTTGTTCAGGTGGACAGTGAGGTTGTCATGCTTTGGAAAGATGCTCAGGCTGCCCTAGGAAGCCCCCTGGCTTGGGGAGAGACTCCAGGAGACCCCAGCAGGGAGCATTTGACAGTGGATTCGAGTGATGTGAGGGGGACCTGAACTGTGACCTCTGTCATAGGAACCCAGAGGAGGTTGATGGCGTTTGTGGTTGATGTGGGAAGGACAGAGAGAGAAGAACCAGAAACGTCTGCTTGCTGGGGGAAGTGTAGTGTCCGCTCCTCCGCTCCTTTTCTTCTCCCCTTAGGAGCGGTTTATGGTTCCTTTTGCTTTATTCTTCTATTTGTACACTGGCGTTGGAATTTGTTTTTTTTGGCTTTTTTTTTTTTTTAGAAAAAGTCTCACTCTGGCTGGAGTGCAGTGGCTCAATCTTAGCTTACTTTAACCTCCACCTCCTGGGTTCAAGGGGTTCTCTTGCCTCAGCTTCCCAAGTAGCTTGGGTTACAGGTGCACAACACCACGCCCGGGTAATTTTTCTATTTTTAGTAGAGACGGGGCTTCACCATTTTGGCCAGGCTGGTCTCGATCTCCTGACCTTAGGTGATCTGCCTGCCTCGGGCTCCCAAAGTGCTGGGATACATGTGCGAGCCACCCCACCCAGCCTGAGTTTCTTTTTAGAAACAACAGTCTAAGATGCTATAATCCTGTCTTTTTTGTACACAGAGTAAAGAGGACAAATAGGTGAAAGAATAAATGAAAGGCTGGAATCCCACTTCCCCGGCTGTCCCAGGGCGTTGGATATTGACGGATAGGAGGCAGCAAACCACTCACAGAGCCAGGAAGAAATGAATGCGTTGGTATTGCCAGGAGAGGAGGCCGGCCCGGCTAAAATACGCTATGACCATAGCCAGGAGATACTGATGGAGAGAAAAGAAAACAGAGAGGGTGAGGTCACATCTTGGAAGACGAAGATTGTGGAGAGGGGGAATGAGGGTCTGGGGAGGGGCTGCCCCTCAGAGAAGGGACCTCAGTGTTTGGGTGACTGTGCTCATGTGGAAATTGCGGGGTGGAGGGGTATTCGAAGGTCGGATGCAAATCCGAGAGGCTGGAGGAAGGGTTTTTGGTGATGCTCCCAGGATGGTGGGCTCCGATGGAATCTTTGGAGGGGGTGTGTCTAGGTCAGCTGGTGTCAGCAGGGTCTTTTGTGTGCCAGGCAGAGAACTGTCCCAAAGAGCTGAGAGTAGCGGGGCCAGGAGTTTCAGGGCTGCGGCCAGACTGTGGCCGAGGGCTCAGATCCCAAAGGACCCATAGGAGAGGCAGGGGCCATTCATTCACTCTGCAAGAGACCAGCAGAGTCCTGAGGGAGATGCTGACAAATCATAAAAAGACCAAGAATAGCCAGGAGTGGTGGCTCAAGCCTGTGATCCCAGTAGTTTGAGAAGCTGAGACAGGAGAGTCATGTGAGCCCAGCAGTTGGAGAACCTGGGCAACACGCAAACCCTGTTTGTATAAAAATTATTCAAGCATGATGGCATGTGCCTGTACTCCCAGCTACTCAGGAGGCTGAGGCAGGAGGATTGCTTGAGCCCAGGAATTAGAGGCTGCAGTGAGCTGTGATCATGCCACTGCACTCCATCCTGGGAACTCAGCTAGATACTGTCTCGGAAAAAAAAAAAAAGGGTGGGCACCAAGACTCAAGACTGTGGGAGCTGGAGAGGCATAGTGGCTCACGTCTGTAATCCCAGCACTTCGGGAGGCCAAGGCAAGCAGAACACCTGAGGTCAGGTGATCAAGACCAGCCAGGTCAACTTGGCAAAACCCTGTCTCTACTAAAAACACAAAAATTAGCCAGCCATGGTGGTGCATGCCTGTAATCCCAGCTGCTTGGGAGGCTGAGGCAGGAGAATGCCTTGAACCCAAGAGGCGTCGGCTGCCGTGAGCCAAGGTTGAGACACTTCCCTCCAGCCTGGGCAACAGAGCAAGACTCCGTCTCACAAAAAGAAAAGAAAAAGACTGTGGGAGCATCTGGTGGGAGGGGCTGGAGGGAGAGAGGAGAAGAACTGTGGGTTTGGAAGCCGTACCCTCCCCCCAGCGGTGTGTTGAAGCAGGAACACAGTTCTGTGGAGAACAAGCTTACCTTGTCTGACACCCTCAGGTATTTGTCCCAGGCCAGGAATCTTTGAATGACAGGATCCTCTGTGATTAGAGAGCAGATGTCAGCATGAGAAGCAGGACAGGGTTTCCATGGGAGCAGCAGGGCAGCGAGGAGAAGTGTGCCTCCCAGGGGGAAGTCTCAGGATTGTGGCCATGGGTGAGGTGGATGGGAGAGGGGAGAATGAGTTTCACTGGGCAAGGGAGAGAGGCTCCTGCTCTGAGAATCCCCTGAGAAGAGGCTGAAGGAGGCCCTGGGTGTGAGAATCTACAGGATGTAGAGCTGGGAATCAGCCAGGACCCCCTCCAGCAGCCACGGAGGGACCACTGCAGAGTCATAAAGGAATTCCCATCATTTCCTCATGAGACAGTCACATCAGGGTGTGACCATGGCCTTGGTATCCCCCACTATGGATAGAGACACTTAGATTTAGAAAAGTCAGCAAGGGACATTAAGTTTCAGAGGGCACAGCTGAAGCCACTTTCTTTGATTTTTTATTTTGTTTGTTTGTTTATTTATTCATTTATTGAGATGGAGTCTCGTTCTGTGGGCCAGGCTGGAATGCAATGGCATGATCTCAGCTCACTGCAACCTCAGCCTCCCGAGTTCAAGCGATTCTCCTGTCTCAGTCCCCTGAGTAGCTGGGATTACAGGTGTGTGCTACCACTCCTGGCTAATTTTTGTATTTTTAGTATAGATCAGGTTTTACTGTGTTGGTCAGGCTGGTCTCCAACTCCTGACCTCAGGTGATCCACCTGCCTCAGCCTCCCAAAGTACTGGGATTACAGGTATGAGCTACCATGCCCAGCCTTGCTTTTTCTTTTGAGACAGAGTTTTGCTCTGTCACCCAGGCTGGAGTGCAGTGGTGCCACCATAGCTCACTGCAGCCTCAAAGTCCTGAGTTCAAGCAATCCTCTTGCCTCAGGCTCCCAACATGCTGGGATCTCAGGCATGAGCCACCACACTTGGCCCAAAAGCAAGCTTTCTTATCCCAAGCACCGACCTTTATAAAGTCCAGCTTAATCCTCTATCATCTCCTAAGCGTCCCTCATGAGTGATCACTTCAGAGTCCTCCTGCATGGAGAGCTCACCCACTGGGGACATATTTTTCTCACTGGAAAATGTGGTTATTGGAAATTTCCTCTTTTTGGAAAGAACAGGATTGGAGGTGCTCTCTGGGGTGTCCTCCTACCAAGCAGCCTGTTGAAAGCCTCGTGGTGCTCAGGGAGCACGGATGACACTCGCCGCCGCTTTATATTCATCTTGGGGCCACACAGCCTCTCTGCCACCCAGGTCTCCTCAGGCTCAGGGGTGAGTTCCTTCTGTGACTCCTCCAACGACGACTCCTCAGATTCTTCCAACCACTCCCTCTTCCTTTTCCAGCAAAGGGATCTACGTGGGAGGCTGGAATCTACCCAAGGGGCTGAGTAAAGAAACCAGGCCACGGTGTAATGCTTCTGTAATTGATCACCTTAGACCCCGACCCAAAACCCCAAACCACTATCCATCCTCCCCAGCCTCGCACTGTTGGCTTCTCCAAGCCATCTTTCTGAATTTCTCCTCTGCTGAGCCCCATGTGCCACTCCTTCTCCTCCCCATTCTTACGTCTCTCTGTCCTCAGAACACTGCCTCATGTCCTTCCCTGGTCGCTGGCTCTCTGAGTCCCTCTTTTTTTTGTTTCGAGACAGAATCTTGCTTTGTTGCCCAGGCTGGAGTGTAGTGGTACAATCTCGACTCACTGCAACATCCATCTCCCAGATTCCAGTTATTCTCCTGCCTCAGCCTCTCAGGTAGCTGGGATTACAGGTGCCTGCCATAATGCCCAGCTCAATTTTGTAGTTTTAGTAGAGACGGGGTTTCACCATGTTGGCCAGGCTGGTCTCAAACTCTTGGCCTCAAGTGATCCACCTGCCTTGGCCTCCCAAAGTGCTGGGATTACAGATGTGAGCCACTGCACTCAGCCTGAATTTCTCCATTCTTCCCACACACCCTCCTCAGGTTCTCCTTCCTGACCTCTGACCCTTCTTTTTTTTTTTTTTTTTTTTTTTTTTTGAGACAGCGTCTCACTCTCTCACCCAGACTGGAGTGAAGTAGCGAAATCTCAGCTCACTGCAACCTCCTCCTCCCAGGCTCAAGCAATTTTCTTGTCTCAGCCTCCCGAGTAGCTGGGATTACAGGCACGCACCACTACCGCCCGGCTAATTTTTGTACTTTTAGTAGCGATGGGGTTTCACTATGTTGGCCAGGCTGGCCTTGAACTCCTGACCTCAGATGATCTGCCCGCCTCGGCCTCCCAAACTGTTGGGGTTACAGGTGCGAGCCCCTGTGCCCAGCCCCCTTCCTTCATCTTAGTCAATCCTATCCCACCTCTTCTTCCTCCGATCCCCTCACCTGATGGTCCCGACACTTCATCATCCACCACCTCCTGGAGGGGGTACCCAAAGGTGCTCCGCTGGTGGCTCTGCCCCTCATCCTGGGGGTGCGGTTGATGGCTGGTCATGATGTTTCACAAAATCTGTCCCGTCCCACGGAACCTAGTCTCTGTTCTGTCTGTGGCCTTCTTCTGGACACAGCTACGATCCAGAAGAGTGTGTTATCAATTCTCGAGGCTGGGAGAAGTCAGTAGTGGAGAACAGTTCTGAAAAGATAACTGTTGCCCACCTGAGCTGCAGGTGCCCACCGAGTCCAGTCCCTCCAATCAGGAAGGTCGGAATCTCTGATGTCATCGGTCAGTCCAACCTGGCAACCAGTTTGAAACAAAACACAAGTAACTGCCAGGCTGATCTCTTGTCCTGGAGATTCTGGGTGAATGGTATCTCCTGCTACTGTCCCAACCTCAGACCACTGTCCAAAAGCATCTTCAGGGTCTCCACATCCCTCTGTTCCCTGTCCCAGCAGAGACTGTGTCCTCTCCACTCAAAGCTTGAAGGGTGTCGGGGTCTCCTCTTCCCTGTACATGCCCATTTCAGAGTCCAGTCTGGTGGGAGAAGGAACAGGGTGGGAAACTGTGAAACCTTACAAGAGCGAGATTATCATGTACAAGAGTGAGATTATCACGTACAAGAGTGAGATTATCACGTACAAGAGATCCCAGGAACATTGACTTGATGAAAAAGTCACATCAGAGCACTCAATTTGGCAGAGCTTTTCTGCCGAATGTTTACTGACATTCACTGTCCGAGATTCTATACTGGGGGTTCACGCGTCCTCTGCCCTAAGGCATCTCTGAGTCCAAGAGACATTTTGAGGCCTGAAAATCATAGGAAACTGCCCCTGAGCTCACACATATTTCCAATGGTGTCCCCAATTTCAGGGAGTCCATGGATCACCTAAAGCCAGCCCCTCCAGTTCGGCTAAGAAACTCTAGTCCCTATATCAAGTTTTGTATCATATGTATTGCTCTGAACTCAGAAATTTCCCTACCATTTATGGATTCTATGACTAAAATATCGCATGTACAAAAAGAGTAAGTCGACAAATCTCAGCTGTGCACAGTGGCTCATGCTTGTAATCCCAGCACTTTGGGTGGCCAAGGGAGGAAGATTGCCTGGGCAACAAGAGCAAAACTCCGTCTCAAAAAATATAAAGAACCTGTGGGTGAGTTCCCACATGGCTTCCTAATGGTCTGCGGCTCTCCTAGGAGTCTCTCGCTCATGGGAAAGGCACAAACTGAATGCGGAAGGAAACCCCATTGCTGTGGAAGTCCTGTTGTTAGGAAGCTCTGCTTTTCTGGAGTTCAAATTCGCATTCATGACACTTTAAACCGTCAGAGCTGGGTGTGTCCTCCTACAGCAAATCACTTTACTCTCTCTCTCTCCTAGTTAACAGGCTTTCAAATATTAGAACATCCATATTCTGACCCCATTAAAATTTCTCTTTTGTGGAATGAAAAGCTCTGATTTAACCCATCTTCAAGCCTGGTATGCGTATTCCTCTCTGTTCTGGCCACCTTGTCTAGACAAACTACACTGAGGCAGTGCCCATCTTAAATGATTTTGATACATCGTCAAAAAATGGGCAAACCAGGCATGGTGGCTCATGCCTGTAATCCTACCACTTTAAGAAGCCGAGGCAGACAGATCACCAGAGGCCAGAAGTTCAAAACCAGCCTGGCCAACATGTTGAAATCCGTCTCTACCAAAAATACAGAAAAAATTAGCTGGGTATGGGGGTGCACATCTGTAATCCCAGCTACTTGGGAGGCTGAGGCAGGAGAATCGCTTGAACCTGGAAGGCAGAGGTTGCAGTGAGCTGAGATTGCACCACTGCACTCCAGCCTGGGTGACACAGTGAGACACCATCTCAAAAAAAAAAAAAAAAAAAAAAAGGCTAAACAGCCCAGGTTGGGTCTGATGTGTTCAGAAAAAAGCAAAACAGTCACCTCTCACCTTTTCTTTTCCCACAATGATGCAGTTTAATACAACAATGGCTGCAGGAATGCTGCAGAAATATCATTCAAGTGAAACAGAAAGGCTTTCCTGGCCAGACACAGTGGTCACTCCTGTAATGCCAAAAGTTTGGTTGGCTAAGGTGGGAGGATTTCTTGTGGCCAGGAGTTCGAGGCTGCAGTGAGCTGTGATCCACCACTGCATTCCAGCATGGACATCAGAGTAAGGCCTGTCTCTAAAAAAACCCTTCATCCCTCAAAAGAGGGATTTGCAAATACCAGCCTTTCAGCCTGAGGATCACATGGAGGAACGTTAAGACACAGATGCTGGGCCCCAGCCCCATTGATTCTAATTCAAAAAACTGATGTGGGGCCTGGTTTAACTCCATCATTGGAATCCATTGAGATTTGGACCTCTCTGGGTTAGACAGTGCAAGAGAGATCCTAAAGAAAGCAAAGTCACTATGGACTGAAATGAGCAGACAAGGTTTTCTGAGCGTGGGGAAATATGATCTGGGCCTCACTTGGGAGGACTGTGGCCAGGCCTTGAGTCCTTGGCTCAGTGGGACCTTCTGAAACAGCCTCCAAGCCATGCCCCCGCTTCGTTTGCTTTTGGATGACCTCCCTCCAGCAGCTTTGGTGCTGATGGGAATAAGTTGACCTGCAGCAGAAGTTCAGCCCAAGTCTCAGCCTAGCAGCCTCCCCACACCTGACCAGGGTCTGGTCATGCTGCCGTCTCTGCAGTTCTCTGTGGAGTCATAGTTTCCATACCTTGAAAAGAACTTCCCCTTCTGGGGCCCAGAAACCCAGTAAACCCTGAGGAAAAAAGTGAATGAAATTACCGAAGACAACTCTGTGGTGAGGAGATGGAAAAGAGACTCTTTGTTTTTGTTATTTATTTATTTATTTATTTATTTATTTATTGAGACAGAGTTTCACTCTTGTCGCCCAGACTGGATTGTAATGGCTCAATCTCGGCTCACTGCAACCTCTGCCTCCTATGTTCAAGCGGTTCTCATGCCTCAGCCTCCAGAGTAGCTGGGACAATAGGCACACACCACCACGCCCAGCTAATTTTTGTATTTGTAGTAGAGATGGGGTTTCGCCATGTTGCCCAGGCTGGTCTCGAACTCCTGGCCTCAAGCAATCTGCCTGCCTTGGCCTCTCAAAGTGCTGGGACTACGGATGTGAGCCACCGTGCCCAGCCCTCACTGTATGGATTTTCTAAAAAAAAAAAAAAAAAAAGATTAAAATTAAAATTGTCTTATTTGCCAAAAGGTAAATAAACCTTTCTCCTCTCCTTTTTAAAGAGTATTTCCTTGATAAACCTTGTAACATAAATAACTTCTTTTGTGCCTTTGATATGTATCTAAATCTTTTAAAAAGGTAAACGAACTTCTTGCCAACATTACAACGCAGGAATTTTTTTTTTTTTTTTTTTTTTTTTGAATCAAAATCTCACTCTGTCACCCAGGCTGGAGTGCAGTGGTATGACTCCGCTCACTGCAACCTCCACTTCCCGGGTTCAAGCAATTCTCCTGTCTCAACCTCCTGAGTAGCTGAGACTACAGGCGCCTGCCACCATGCATGGCTAATTTTTGTATTTTTAGTAGAGACAGGGTTTCACCTTGTTGGTCTGGCTGGTCTTGAACTCCTGACCTCAGGTGATCCACAGGCATGAGCCACCACGCCTGGCCACAACCCAGGAATTTTTTTCTTAAGAGCCTGAGAGTCTTGTCTTTGAAATGTAAACCTCGCCGGGCGTGGTGGCTCACGCTTGTAATCCCAGCACTTTGGGAGGCCGAGGCGGGCGGATCACGAGGTCAGCAGATCGAGACCATGGTGAAACCCCGTCTCTACTAAAAATACAAAAAAAAAAAATTAGCCGGGCGTGGTGGCGGGCGCCTGTAGTCCCAGCTACTCGGAGAGGCTGAGGCAAGAGAATGGCGGGAACCCGCGAGGCGGAGCTTGCAGTGAACCGAGATCGCGCCACTGCACTCCAGCCTGGGCTACAGAGTGACTCCGTCTCAAAAAAAAAAAAAAAAAAAAAAAAAGAAATGTAAACCTCAAGGAAGATAGTGTCCCTATGTTCCTGTTGCCTAGGGAGTTTCGCCTAGGCACCTTGAGCTGTTTACTACCTGCTTGTCAAGGAGATGTGAGAAGTTTTATTTTTCATCGGATACAGGTAATTAACTAGCATGGATGGCCACCTTGATTTCCAGGTGAATTTAGGATGAGTGTTTAAGAATGCATAGCAGGCCAGGCACGGTGGCTCACACCTGTAATCCCAGCACTCTGGGGGAGGCTGAGACGGGCGGATCACTTGAAGCCACACAGAAATCAAAAGAAGGAGTTTGAGTCCAGCCTGGCCAATATGGTGAAACTCTGTCTCTACTAAAATACAAATATTAGCTGGGCATGATGGCACACGTCTGTAATTCCAGCTACTTGGGACGCTTAGGCACGAGAATCACTTCAACCCAGGAGGTGGAGGTTACAGTAAGCCAAGATCACACCACTACACTCCAGCCTGGATGACAGAATGAGACCCTGTCTCAAAAAAAAAAAAAAAAATGCATAGCAAGTCCTTTTACATGAGGATGAGTTACTGTTTATCTTGACAGCGTGTATACAATGGATTGTATCTGCCAGGCTATATAAAAAGGAGGCTTTGGCCGGGCGCCATGGCTCACACCTATAATCCCAGCACGTTGGGAGGCCTAGGTAGGAGAATTACAAGGTCAGGATTTTTAGACCATCCTAGCTAACATGACGAAACCCCGTCTCCACTAAAAATACAAAACATTAGCCAGGTGTGCTGGCATGCACTTGTAGTCCCAGTTACTTGGGAGGCTGAGGCAGGAAAATCGCTTAAACCAGGGAGGCAGAGGTTGCAGTGAGCCGAGATTGCACCACTGCCCTCCAGCCTGGGCAACAGAGCAAGACTCTGTCTCAAAAAAAAAAAAAGGAGGCTTTATTTCTCTTTGTATCTCATTAATGGATCACCTGTGATGGGCATCACAGTCTGGTTTAATGCTTATTCAATAATAAAATTATTTTCTTTATTTTCTGAATTTGTGGAGAGAATATTCTAGGTTAACAGAAGAATTTATTTATTTATCTATTTATTTATTTTGAGATGGAATCTTGCTCTGTTGCCAGGCTGGAGTACAGTGGCGTGATCTCGGCTCACTGCAATCTCCGCCTCCCGGGTTCAAGTGATTCCCCTGCCTCAGCCTCCCAAGTAGCTGGGACTACAGGCACGCACCACCACACCCAGCTAATTTTTTGTGTTTTAGCAGAGACAGGGTTTCACCATGTTGGCCAGGATGGTCTTGATCTCCTGACCTCATGATCTGCCTGCCTTGGCCTCCCACAGTGCCGGGATTACAGGCGTGAGCCACTGCGCCTGGCCTCAGAAGAATTTATTTTTAGTCTTTTCCTTACCAGTTTTTATGAAACAACTGGGCAAGAACACTGTTAGATTTCACCAAAAAATTGTGATGAATCATTGTCCTTATCATCCCATTTTTGAAAATTTACATTTTAATTGTAATCCAAAAATAAAATTCTAAGCCCCCACAACTGACTGAATGGACTCCCCTGTTGGCCAACAGGATCCAAAATAAACATGAAAAACTAATTCAGGTCATGATGGGAAGGAGGGGGTCGGACATGCCTTGTCATAACTCTCCTCCCTTCAGAGTTTAGGCACAGCTGACCAACATTAACATTAGAATAGATATCATAAGACTGACAAAACAGGCTCTTTGTATCAGTAAGATACCCAACTCCAACCAGACTCTGATATAGCATCACATGACAGATAGCAGTCTCTGAAGGAAATCATAGTATTTTACCCCATAATATATTTTCTTTAACACACTTTAAAATAGTCCTGCAAAGCCATCTCTTTGGGGGAAATTTGCATTCTGTAGAGAATCTCCCCTTACAGAAAAGACTCCAGGTCTTTTCCGGAGAGTCTGACACCTTTTAAGATCCAATAAGAGATATTTATCATCTATTCTCTCTGAAGCCTGTTCTGAGGCTTCACCTACATAACAAGAACCTTGGTTTCCACAATCCCCCTTATCTTAACTCAACCTTTTCTTTTCTTTCCCTCCCTCTTTCTTTTCCTTCCTCTCTCTTTTTTTTTCTCTCTCTCTTTCTCTCTTTTCTTCTCTGTTGCCCAAGCTGGAGTGAAGGGCACCATCATGGCTCATGTAGCCTCAACTTCGCAGGCTCAAGCGATCTTCCCATCTCAGCCTCCTGAGTAGCGGAGACTACAGGCATGCACCACCACGCCTGGATAATTTTTTTTTTTGTAGAGGTGGGGGTCTCACTGTGTTGCCCAGGCTGTCCTTGAACTCCTGGCCTCAAGGGATCCTCCCAGCTGACCCTCCCAGAATGCTGGGATTACAGGCATGAGCCACCACAATGGCCCATTTCTTTGTGTAGTCTTCCAACTGTTCAGCCAACCCTTAACTCTGAACCAACTGCCAATCTTTGAATCTACTAGTGACCTGAAAGCCTTTCCTGGCTGACCCAACATATACCTCCCATGTATTGATTTATGTCTTTGCCTGTAACTGCTTTCTCCCTAAGATGTATAAAACCAAGCAGTAACCCAACCACTTTGGGCTCACGTTCTCAGGACCCCCGAGACTGTGTCACCAGCCATGGTCACTCAAATAGGAGGCCCAGAATAAAACTCTTTACAGCCTTTGACTCTTTTTGGCCAACATAACCTAACCCTAAATATAATCCTCCTGGGGAAGGTAAGATCACAGGTATCTCTTTTCTTCGTTCGATTTGTGTATTTCCTGATTTCTCTACAGTTTTCAGGCATTCGCTGTGTGATCTAGAAAAGCTACAGAGTCTCACTCGGTCGCCAGACTGGAGTGCAGTGGCGCGATCTCGGCTCACTGCAACCTTCGCCTCCCAGGTTCAAGTGATTCTATCTGCCTCAGCCTCCCAAGTAGCTGGGATTACAGGCACACACCACCACGCCCAGCTAATTTTTGTATTTTTAGTAGAGACGGGGTTTCACCATGTCAGCCAGGATGGTCTCTATCTCTTGACCTCGCGATCCGCCCACCTCGGCCTCCCAAAGTGCTGGGATTACAGGTGTGAGCCACCGCGCCCGGCTACAAATTCTTTGTTCTTTTTCTTCCTTGGAAAGCATCGCTGGACATTTATCCCGTCCTAGTAGTCGAGTGAAACTTCTCTTAGCATTTCAGCGCAGTGACCATGAGACACCCTTTCCTTTCCTGCTCCTTATGGGAAACTCGGTTCTAACCCAGAGGACTGGGGCTCCAGGACCCAGTCACGCAGCCCTGGACTTGACCTTAAAAGGGAGTAAAGACAAACGTGAAGTTCAGTCCGGTGTTCAGGGCTGCCAAAGCTCATAGCCTGGAGTTTCCTTTTTTTTTTTTTTTTAAGAATGAGGCAATTTATTAACCCAGCATGGTTTGTTCTAATGCTTCTTGTTGGCAGCTGCCACCTGTCCGGTGATTCTGTCCAGATCTCTCTGTCTCTGAGGTGTCAGTTTGCGGCCCCCATCTTGGTCCTTTTCCACCATTTTCAGCCCCTCCAGGGCTTGGAGGACCCGGCGGGCCACACTCTTGGAGCCTCGGCTGAAGTGGCTGGGCATGACGCCGTTTCTCTGACGTCCCCCATAGATCTTGGTCATGGAGCCAACCCCAGCGCCACCCCGGAGGTACAGGTGCCGCGCTGTGGAAGCAGCTCGCGTGTAGAACCAGTTCTTACCGTAGGGAGCAAGCTCTTTGTGCTTGGCCAGCTTGACGGTGTCCACCCATTCGGGGACTTTCAGCTTCCTGGACTTTTTGAAGAAGGCTGCCAGAGCTCTGACGAACTCCTGCTGGTTCACGTCTTTTACAGTAACTCCAGGCATCGTGCGGCCTCCGCGCTGCCAGCCAGGGGAAAAAAAGCTGGAGTTTCTTTTTTTTTTTTTTGATTCGGAGTCTGTCTCTGTCTACCAGGCTGGAGTGCAGTGGCGCGATCTCGGCTCGCTGCAAGCAAGCTCCGCCTCCCGGGTTCACACCATTCTCCTGCCTCAGGCTTTCCGAGTAGCTGGGACTACAGGCGCCCGCCACCACGCCCGGCTAATTTTTTTGTACTTTTAGTAGAGACGGGGTTTCACCGTGGTCTCGATCTCCTGACCTCGTGATCCGCCCGCCTCGGCCTCCCGAAGTGCTGGGATTACAAGCGTGAGCCACCGCGCCCGGCCAAAAGCTGGAGTTTCTTAACCTCTAGTCGGGGTAGAGACATTTAAAACGGCCCCTAAACTTGGGGGGCGCATAGGCTCATGGGAAATAGAGTCCACTACTTGTCCAGGGACAAGCAGTGGGCCCTGAGAGGCGGACTTCCGGTGCACTTCTGCGCGTGTGCACCTCTCCCTGCGTGCGTGTTCGCGCATGCGCCCCGCCGCCTCACTGCCCCCCGCTTCCTGTGCGTCCTCAGGTCGCCGCTTGCTCTAGTTCCCAGGCTTTGGCCTCCAGTGGACGAGCATGGCGGAGCCTGCGGGGCTGGACGCTGACCGCCCGGGCCAGCACCTAGGCGGGCGCGGAGCTGTGCAGGCCAGGGTTCGCGCGGGCCGGGTGGAGGCTCGAGCGGGGACCCCGGAGCGTGAGCCCCGGAGTCGGCGGCGCTGCGGCCAGAGGGGCCGGGCGGGAGTTGGCTGAGGTGGCGGCGGCGGCGGCGAAGGGGCGGCGGGACCCGGGCCTGGCCCGTATGTGTCCTTGGCGTCCTGGACCAGGTAGTCGCTGTATCATGAGCCCCAGGGAGGCGGATCTGGGCCCCCAGAAGGACACCCGCCTGGATTTGCCCCGTAGGCCCGGCCCGGGTCCCTCGGGAGCAGAACAGCCTTGGTGAGGTGGACAGGAGGGGACCTCGTGAGCAGACGCGCGCCAGCGACAGCAACCCCGCCCCGGCCTCTCGGGAGCCGTGGGGTAGAGGCTGCGGAGCCCCAGGAGGGTAGGTCTTGGATTTTCGGGCCCAGAGCGAGAAGGGCCTGGGTGAAGTCACCGTGTGCTGGGGACCTTAGAGTGTGGGGCAAGGGGAGGGTCCCGATCGTTTGCAGGAGAGGCGTGTGTTGGGTTTGAGGGCAGGATCCGGCTGCACCGAACAGCCGCTGCATGGGAAGATCTGGGAGGACGAGGCTTACGGGGGCATGGAGGGTGTCACCAGCCTCAGCTGCGGACGTCGTCTCCACTCCCCCCTAACCCTAACAGCCCTTCCTCCTCCTCTCCGTGCTCCTGATTTCGACCGCCTCAAAACGTCCGTCAGCACCTCTGTTCTCTCATTTAAGCGTCTGCTGATTCCTCCCTTAGAGCTGCCCTGGAGAATAGTAGTAATGCAGGAACAGTCTGCAGGGATTCTCTCCTGCTGCCTCAGTTGTTAGGGGAAGAGACTGGGCCTTAGCAGGTGGGTGACTTGAGCAGGTCACCGATTTTGTGGGTAGAATTACTCATAGTAGAACTCAGGGGTCTTATCTCCCAGGCCCGTGTTCTTTCTCCCGTATCCTAGTTTTCTTAATAGAAAATTATTAGGGGCAGCAGTAACCAAGTTCAGTTAGATAATTTGGAAAGAAAGCCATATTTTATACACATTCATTTCATTTCTGAGAGCTCACATTCCTATGGCGTCTTTGGTTTTTAAGCGGTTTAAAGAAACAATAAGAAAATGCGGGCCGGATGCAGTGGTTCACACCTGTAATCCCAGCACTTTGCGGGCCTAGAGCAAGAGTATCCCTTGAGACCAGGAGTTAGAGACCAGCCTAGGCAACATAGGGAGACCCTGACTCTACAAAAAATACAAAAGTAGCCAGGCATGCTGGGATGCACCTGTGGTCCCAATTACTCAGGAAGCTGAGGTGGAGGATCCATGGAGCCCAGGAAGTCGAGGCCGCAGTGAGCCGTGAATACACCACTGCACTCCAGCCTGGGTGGCAGATTGAGACCCTGTCTCAGCACACCAACCTCAAAAAACATGAGCCGTATAATGGGAATTTTTTTTCTTTTTGCATGTTGTATTTGATGGCAGACCATGTTACCCATGAGAGTCTAACTCATCTGATTACTACCTGATTATCTTAGAGTTACAAAGTTACAAGTGCGTGCTTCCCCTATCACTTTTTTTTTTTTTTTTTTTTTTGAGACAGTGTCTCTCACCCAGTCTGGAATGCAGCAGCGTGGTCTCGGCTCACTGCAACCTCCACCTCCCAGGTTCAAATGATTCTTGTGCCGCAGCCTCCTGAGTAGCTGGGACTACAGGCATGTGACACTACACCTGGCTAATTTTTTTTGTTATTTTTAAGTAGAGACGGGGTTTCGCCATATTGGCCCGAGGCAGGTGGATCACTTGAGGCCAGAATTCGAGACCAGCCTGGCCAATGTGGCGAAACCCTGTATCACTCTTTTAGACCCTTCTGAGTGTTTGCAGGTTGAGTGTTCACAGGATGTTAATCTATTGAGCTTTCTTTTGTGGTTCTTATGCAGGAGATTCCTGCCTTTGCAGGCCGGAGCACTCATGACTTAAATGACCTGCTTCTCCCCTCTAGGTCTACCAGCCACAGTCTCTGCACGTTTCCAAGAGCAGCAGAAAAATGAACACATCGCAGGTGAGTTTTCCTACTTGTGTATATGTTCCTCCACTTTATTTTATGATGCATTTTAAGAGGTTTATAAGGATTCATACTTTTTTTTTCTTTTTTTTTTTTTTTTTGAGATGGAGTCTTGCTCTATTGCCCAGGCTGCAGTGCAGTGGCATGATCTTGCTTCACTGCAACCTCCACCTCCTGGGTTCAAGCGATTCTCCTGTCTCAGCCTCCCGAGTAGCTGGGATTACAGGCATGCGCCACCATGCCCAGCTAATTTTTTTGCATTTTTAGAAGAGACAGGGTTTCACCATGTTGGCCAGGCTGGTCTCAAACTCCTGACCTCAGGTGATCCTCCCGCCTCAGCCTCCCAAAGTTCTGGGATTACAGGCATGAGCCACCGTGCCCAGCCAGGATTCATACTTTAAAATGGGAATGTGGAAATAGACATTATCCTGTAAAATATGGTTAGTGTGGCAGATCAGCACAAAAAATGATTTGTGAAACTTGTATGTGTGGGTAGTATATTTTAAGGCTGTTGAAATTGAGCCGCACCTAGGACTGATACTCTTGGCAGTCATCACAAAAGGAAAATGCCATCTTGTATTAGTCCATTTTCACACTGCTATAGAGAAATAACCAAGACTAGGTAATTTATAAAGAAAAAGAGGTTTAAGTGGCTCATGCCTGCAGGCTCTATAATGGGAAGCATGGCTGGGGAGGCCTCAGGAAACTTACAGTCATGGTGGAAGGCGGAGGAAAAGCGGGTACATCTTCATCACCAGAGCAGGAGGAAGAGGGAGGGGGAGGCGCTACACACTTTTAAACAACCACATCTTGTGATAACTCACTCAGTATCAGCACCAAAGGGGAAACTGCCCCCATGATCCAATCACCTCCCACCAGGCCCCACCTCCAACATTGGGGATTACAATTGAATACGAGATTTGGGCGGCCACACAAACCGAAACCATATCACCATCCATGACGTCGTTTGCATTGATTATAAGGAGAAACCAATTTTGTTACTTGGTGGATTAAAGTAACAATCTTAAAAAATCTTAAAAATGGATTTAAAAGATTTTCTAGGACTTGGAAAAATTTCTTCATTCAAGTTGATATAATTGTGGATAGCTTTCCTAATAACAACCATTAAATTACTGTAACGTATGGCTTATTCTTGGTGCTTATGTAAGCAGAGGGCCTGCTGCCCAAGGAGAACTTGGTGCATATAATTTTTCCGGGGACGGAAATATCGTGATCCAAGTAGACAGAATTCTATTTTTACTGTTGAGTCCTAGATCATGGGGGGAATGAATGACGTGATCATCCTTCAGATATTTGTTCGTCTTTTTGTTTGGGTTGCACAGCAAACAATACAAACAGTTACTCTCGTGAAGATTTCCTCATTTGTGTTTCTCATTTCAGTTCTCAGTGTTTTAGTTTTGTCCTTTTCACTTTGCTGAGTCAGTCAGTAAAGATTACCAGTGATTTAATTGCAGTCAAATCCAGCGGGCATTTCCTAGCCCCTTCCTCACAGGAATCTTTGTCTGCCTTTGACATCTGTTACTTCCAAACTGATATTTTCTCCATGGAGTCTCTCTTTTCTTGGCTTTTAAAAAGAGTCATCTGTAAGTATTTCTGTTTGTCTTTAAATGGTGAAGTCTGTTTTTTCTTTTTCTTTTCTTCTTTTTTTGAGATAGGGTCTTGCTCTGTCATCCAGGTTGGAGTGTAGACATGATCACAACTCACTGCAGCCTCAATCTCCTGGGCTCACATGATCCTCCTGCCTCAGCCTCCTGCGTAGCTGGGACTACAGGTGCACGCTGCCATACCTGGCTAATTTTTTTTGTGTTGTAGTAGAGACTGGCTTTCACCATGTCATGCAGGCTGGTCTCGAACTCCTGAGCTCAGACAATCTGCGTGCCTCGGCCTCCCAAAGTGCTAGGATTACAGGTGTGAGCCACTGCTCCCGGCCTAGAGATGTATTCTCACTGTATTGCTCAGGCTGGTCTCAAACTCCCAGCCTCAAGGAATCCTTTCACTTTGGCCTCCCAAAGTGCTAGGATTACAGATGTAAGCCACCACACCTGGCCAATAAGGAATCTTTTTTAAAAGGGGCTAGGAATAACATATAATACTGTCTTAATACATGTGGCAGTTGGGTTAAATCTTTTAGTAGTTCCCATAGTATGTCTCTTGCGTGCTCATTGTTTTGAAGAAACTGGGTTGGTTATCCTCAGTTTGGATTGTGTTACCCTTGTTTCACCTTTAGCACATTTTTAAAAAATGTCTTGTATGCCTTGTAAAATTGGTGGTTTGATCTGGAAGTCTAATCAGGTTTATGTTCAATTCTTTTCACACAACTATACCGTACGTGGCATTTGTCTACTTCTGGAGGCACCTGTTACCTTCTTTGTTTTTGTGAAGTTAAGAACTATTGACTGTTGATTATTGCTGTGATTTACTAGTTCATTAGGGGAGGCAAAATGGTATTCTGCTAATTTTATCATTTCTTCTTTATTTACTAGCCAAAATACCTTTCTTTTCTTTTGTTTTTTTTGGAGACAGAGTCTCACTCTGTCGCCCAGGCTGGCACATTTATGGCTCACTGCAGCCTCAAATTCCTGTGCTCAAATGATCCTCCCACTTCAGCCTCCCAAGTAGCTGGGAGTGTAGTCATGTGCCACATTGTCCAGCTAATTTTTTAATTTCTAGTTGAGACAGGTTTCGCTGTGTTGCCCAGGCTGGTCTTGAACTGGGCTCAAGTGATCCTCTTCTTTGACCTCCCAGTGTTGGGATTATAGGCTTGAGCCACCACGGCTGGCCTAGAATACTTTCCTAAAGATAAATTTCTATTCTCTATTTGGTTATGTAATTCATGCAGGAAAGACAGTTTCTAAAATATTGAGTGGGCTTTTAAGCAGGAAGGTTTTTTTGTTTTGTTACCATTATGAGCTCACAGATTTAGACTGTGAATTTTTGTCTGGAGCACTACATGGAACCTCTTAAACACATAATAAATATTTCCGTACATAGAAGTTATGATTCTTTTTGAAAATTAAGTGGTTCCGTCTTTGGCCAGATGGAATCCCTTTGAGTTGGTTTCTGAGCCCTTTTGAAATATATTTGATATATTTGATAGCTAATATATACATAGAATATATATTTGATAGCATTATTTTCTATTCAGCATTTTATTTTGAAATCATTTCAAATTTTCAGAAAAATTGCAAGGATTTTACAAAGAAATCCCAGATACTTCCTTTTGTTCAGATACTTCATTCTTAACATTTTCCCACATTAATCATTTATATGCATATATACATATGTGTGTATATATATTTATATTTTTTTTTTCTGAACTATTTGAGAGTGGGTATGTCATGCCTCTTTACCCTATAAAGTTTTAGATTATATCTCATAAAATCAAGAACATTCTGTTAAATATCCATAGCACAGTAATTGAATTCAGGAAATTTATCATTTATTTAATACTTTTATCTATAGTTAATTTTCCAGTTTTGCCAATTTCCCAATAATTTCCCTTATAGCAATTTTTAATTTTTGGTAGAAGATTCAGTCTAGGACTGTTAATTGCCTTTAGTTTTCAATCGTTTTAAGTCTGTTTAATATGGATTTGTTCCTTAGTGCAATTATAATATTTGAAGAATACAGGCCAGTGATTTTATAGAAGTCTTTAAATTTAGGTTTCCCTGATCTTTCTTCATGATTAGATTTAGACTGTGAATTTTTGTCTGGAGCACTACATGGAACCTCTTAAATTTATGGCTCAGAATAGGATCTGTCTTGGGAAACTTCTGCGCATGCTTGAGAAGATGGCTTGTTCTGCTCTGGTTGGGTGGAGTGTTTGACAAATGTTAATGAGATCAGGTTGGTTGGTTGTGTTGTTCAGGTGTACTATATCCTTGTTGATTGTGTGCCTACTTGTATCAATTGTGGGGGAGAGGGGATTGAAATCTGCTGCAATTGTGGTTCTGTTTCTCTTTGCAGTTTTACCACTTTTTGCTTTATGTGTTATATTAGATACATAAATGTTCAAGGTTATTATGTCCTGTTGATTAATTAATCACTTTGTAAAATGGCCTTCCTTATCCCTGCTAATATTCCAGGCTATGAAATGTACTTTGTTATTTTTGTAGCATTCTTTTGAGTAATGCATGCATGGTATATCTTATTCCATCCTTTTACTTTTAACCTATTTGCATCTTTATATCTAAAGTATTCTTTCTTGTAGGCAGCAAGATTTGGATCTTGCTTGTTTTCATCAGTCTATTTCTGTCTCCTAATTGGGGATGTATAGACCGTTTACATGTAATGTGATTATTGATAAAACTAGTTAGATTATAGTCCGTTGTCTGCTTTCTTTTAGTCTCATCTTCTTTGTTTCTTTTTAAAACGTCTTTGTCTTCCTTTTGATTAGTTGAGAATTTTTTATGATTCTACTTTATATCTTTTGTTGGGTTTTTAGCTATCACACTGTTCTGTTATTTTAGTGAGTTAGAATTTATAGTATGCAACTTTAATTATCACAGTTTATTCTTAAGTAAGATCCATTTTTCTTAGAGTAAGAGAAGCTTACAATAGGATACTTCCATTTCTCTCCTCTTGGTCTTTACACTGTTGTTCATTTTATTTTTACAGATACACACTATCTATTACATTGTTGTTAATTAAACAGTTATCTTTTATTTTTTTTTATTTATTTATTTTGAGATGGAGTCTCACTCTGTCCCCCAGGCTGGAGTGCAGGAGTGCGATCTCGGTTCACTGCAACCTCTGCCTCCCGGGTTCAAGTGATTCTCCTGCCTCAGCCTCCCGGGTAGCTGGGCTTACACACACCCACCACCACACCTGGCTAATTTGTGTATTTTTAGTAGAGACGAGGTTTCGACATGGCCAGGCTAGTCTCGAACTCCTGACCTCAGGTCACCTGTCTGCCTCAGCCTCCCAAAGTGCTGGGATTACAGGTGTGAGCCACCACACCTGGCCCAGTTATCTTTTAAAGAGATTTAAGTAATGAGAGAAAATACACAGTTACCATTTCTGGTACTCTTCATTCCTTTATGTAAATCTAAATTTTTATTTTCTGTCATTTTACTTCTGCTTGAAGGACTTTCTTTAACATTTCTTCTAGTTGATGATGAATTATTATATGTCTGCAAATGTCTTCATTCTGTCCTTGCTTTTAAAGGTGTTTTTGCTAGATTTTTCTCCACAGTGCTTTAAATATGTTTCTCTGTTGACTTCCTGTTTACATTTTTTTTCTAAGAGAAATCTGATCTCATACTCATCTTTGTTCCCCTATATATAACATGTCTTTTTTTCTTTCCTCCCTTATTATTTTAAACTTTTTATCACTAGTTTTGGACAATTTGATTGCAATATGTCATGGTATCATTTTTTTCATGTTGCTGTTTTGGGGATCATTGAACTTCTTGGATCTTGGGTTTATGGTGTCATCACTTGGGGAACATTTTTATCATTATTTCTTCAAATACTCACCACCTCCCCTCCATTGATTCTTGTTGCCTGTATATTAGGCCACTTGAAATTTTCCCACAACACACTGTTGCTCTTTGTTTGCTTTTAATTCTTTTTTCTCTGTTTCATTTTATGTAACTTCTGTTGCTGTCCTTATATTCACTAATCTCTTTTTTCCACGATGCTGTTCATCTTGTCCAGTATAATTTTCATCTCAGATATTGTAGTTTCTATCTGTAGAAGGTTAGCGTGGGTCTTTTTTACATCTTGCCTGTCTCAATTTTTTTGAACATTTGGAATAGAATGGTGAACTCTCTCAGTGCTCTGTGCGGGTTGTAAACTCTGTGTCAATTCTGGGCCAGTTTTGATGGACTGATTGTTCTCCTTATGAGTTGTAATTTCCTGCCCATTTTCCCGTCTTGCAGCTCTTTCTCCTCACATCTGCCTCTGTTTGTCTTCCCTGCCCGTGGCCTGGAATCACTCAAGGCAGAAGTTGATTGGTTCACCTTGTTTATTTCCCATCACTCATAGATAACTCTACTGCCTGATAATCAGTGCCTTGAAAACCATTGCTTCAGCCCGGGCGTGCTGTCTCATACCTGTAATCACAGCACTTTGAGAGGCCAAGGTGGGTGGATCACAAGGTCAGGAGTTCAAGACCAGCCTGGCCAACATGGTGAAACGCCGTCTCTACTAAAAATACAAAAATTGGCCGGGCATGCTGGTGCATGCCTGTAATCCCAGCTACTTGGGAGGCTGAGGCAGGAGAATCGCTGGAACTCGGGAGACAGAGGTTGCAGTGAGCCAAGATTGTGCCATTGCACTCCAGCCTGGAAGACAAGAGCGAGACTTCATCTCAAAAAAAACAAAACAAAAACAAACAAACCATTGCTTCATATATGTTCTCTGTTTTATTTTTCTTTCTGTTTTTGATTTTGTTGTTGTTCTTTGGTGTGTGCTGTTTCAGGTTGGAGGGTATATGCAGTACCTGTTAGTTTATCACAACTGAGGGCAGAAGTCCTCATGTCTATTTTTTCTAAAATATGTATTTTTTTCTTTGTAGAGACAGGGTCTTGCTGTGTTGCCAAGGCTGGTCTCAAGCTCCTGACCTCAACCAATCCTTCTGCCTCAGCTTTTCAGAGTGCTGGGATTACAGGCATGAGCCACCGCACCTGGCCTGGATCCAGTTTTATTCATGTCCAAATGGTTTTTTTCCCTGAGCTGTTTTTGATTTTCTTCCACCTCATATGAACTGTAGTGTCGGCTTATCTAGTTCCAGGAAAAAGCTTTTTGGTATTTTTATTGGGATTGCATATTTATAAAGTAATTTAGGGTAACTGATATCTTTGTATTATTAAGTTGACCTTAATAATACAACTACTTTTTTTTTTTTTTTTTTTTTTTTTTTTTAGTAGAGATGGGATTTCACCATGTTGACCAGGTTGATCTTGAACTCCTGACCTCAGGTGATCTGCCTGCCTCAGCCTCCCAAAGTGTTGGGATTACAGGCGTGAGCCACCATGCTCGAGCACTTTTTTTGTGTGTGTGTGTCGGAGTCTCTCTCGTTGCCCAGGGTGGAGTGCAGTGGCACAATCTCGGCTCACTGCAAGCTCCGCCTCCTGGGTTCACGTCATTCTCCTGCCTCAGCCTCCCAAGTAGCTGGGACTACAGGCGCCCGCCACCACGCCTGGCTAATTTTTTGTATTTTTAGTAGAGACGGGGTTTCACCGTGTTAGCCAGGATGGTCTCGATCTCCTGACCTCGTGATCCGCCCGCCTTGGCCTCCCAAAGTGCTGGGATTACAGGCGTGAGACACCGTGCCTGGCCAAGATTGAGATGTTTGAGATAAAACTCAGCAATGCAGATAGCCAGAGGCCACTGGCTATGAGAATACAAGAGCCAAAAGAACAAGGACCTGAAACTAGGTGAGAGCCCCAGAGCAGTGAGTTAGGAAGAAGACCAGGAACTGAGTGGTGGGTGCTCCAACATGAAGAGGTCCAGGAGAAGGGGAGGGCCTGGCAGCAAAGAAGACTAAAAGAAGTGACAAGGAGTAAAATGCTTATGTTTGTTTACATGTTTGTCTCCTTATTAGGTTGTCCGCTTTCTGAGAGCAGGCATGGTGTTTCACTCATCTCATATCCCCAAAACTCAGTTCAGTTGCAAAACAGGAGCTCAGTTGTGTTTTGGGTTTTTATTTTTGTGGGGTAATATATATTTTATATATATATATATCCCCAAAGGATATATGTTTCCTATATGATTTCCAATGTGATTTCCCTTCCATAATCTGTAACATAAAATAAGGTATACAATGTTCATGGTTAACTTTACGAGTGAGCTTTGTAAAATGTTATCCCCCTATCCCTTTTCCATATCTCCCAATTCTGATCATGTTGCCATTACAGGGGCCAGTGTCATTCAAAGATGTGGCTGTGGATTTCACCCAGGAGGAGTGGCAGCAACTGGACCCTGATGAGAAGATAACATACGGGGATGTGATGTTGGAGAACTACAGCCATCTAGTTTCTGTGGGTGAGGATAGCTTGCTTTCTGAATGCTGTCAGTTGAATGGGGTTTTATCCTTGAGTTTGAAGAAATAAGCGATGACACCATTTAATTCCTTGTGGGCACTAGCTGGAGTGTTTATATTATTCTTCATTGAAAGGTTCTAACTTTGATAAGGTAAAAAATGGAGCACTTCTGTTATGCAGCTTATGAGGTGGCAACATCTTGTACTTCGGAGATTCTGAAGCCAAGCAGCTTGCCCAAGTCCTTCTTCTTTTCCCATTAACAGGATATGATATCACCAAGCCAAACGTCATCATTAAGTTGGAGCAGGGAGAGGAGCCGTGGATAACGGGAGGTGAATTTCCATGTCAGCATAGTCCAGGTAAGTTAGTAGAGTATCACATGTTAAAAAATGCTCATCCCAGACCTTTGGGAGTGACTAAAGGGTTGTTTCTATGTACTCGGTACCCTCAGTAACACCTCCCAACCCCCAAATATCACTTTCCTTCCTGCACACATACCACATGCTCATACATGAACTCTTTTGTTTATTTTACATTTGATTTACACTGGTAGGGATTTTTTCATTCTAACCTGTGCTGGTGACCCATTCACTTCCTCTTTCTCCAGCATTATCGGTAACTTATTTACTCCCTCGCCATTACACAATTGTGAGTTTTTTGTTTGTTTGTTTGTTTGTTTGTTTTGGAGACGGAGTCTTGTTCTGTCACCCAGGCTGGTGTGCACTGGTGTGATCTCAGCTCACTGCAACCACTATCTCCCAGGTTCAAGCGATTCTCCTTCCTCAGCCTCCCGAGTATCTGGGATTACAGGCACATGCCACCATGTCTGGCTAATTTTTGTATTTTTAGTAGAGACGGGGTTTCACCATGTTGGCCATGCTGGTCTTGAACTTCTGGCCTCAAGTGATCTGCCCACCTCAGCCTCCCAAAGTGCTCAGATTACAGTCCTGAGCCACTGCTCCCGGCCTTACAGAATTGTTTTGCTTTGGGGTATTCAGAAGTCTGACATAAAAATTAACTTGAGACTTTTATGTTCATTCTTTTTATCTTCCATTTTCTTTCCTTCCTTGCTTTAAAAATACCTTGGACTTATTTTCTGCCCTCGATTTTATTTATTTCTTTAGGCATTCAGATACCAAAACCTCGTCCTCCACCTATGCTTGTGAATTCAGTCACAGCTTGTGGTGTACGTTATTTCCCAAAGCCCATGCTCAGTTGATGTGATGATATAGCGCTCCCTCAGCTTTCCTCTCTTTCCCCAATGCTCATTTATGACCCATCTGTGTTCATTTCCCCTTCCCCATAACTGGAATCATGCTCTGTCCATAGTAGACATTCAGGAAGTGTGAATTTCATAAGTGAACATCGGTTCCTTTTCTTGCCTCTTCAGGAGTGTCCTCCTAGAACCTGTTTTCTACTTTTTTGGTTTTCTTTGTATCCCTTAAAAGAGTTTATCTAATCTCAACTTCTAAGACCTTTTTTCCGTGTATTTTTGCAGCTTGCCTCCAAATTGATATGTCTGACACTTTTAACTTAGTTGAATATTTTACTTGACAACATAGCAGTACTAGTGAGATAGTTCACTTCCTTCTTTCTCAGAATGTCTGATGATAAACTGTGCACATTCCAAAATCCTCACCTCCCAGTATTTGATTGTGCTAGTCTTCTCTCCATGGTTTGTGTCTTTGTCTTTTGTGAAATGCCTTGCAGATCGTCAGCACATTCTGTTTCTTTTGACATTAGTGTTCAGTATTCTCCCATACCTGGATTACAGTGCATCCATCTTCCATTCAAATGATCGTTGTCCTTTTCCTTCATCTGCATTTTACTCGCCCAGATAATATATATTTTCCCTCCCTTTCTTCTTCCCCTCCCTTCCCTCCCTGGCTCGCTCCCTCCCTTCCTTCCTTCCTTCCTTCCATTTTGAGATGGAGTCTCACTCTCGTCACCCAGGCTAGAGTGCAATGGCATGATCTCGGCTCACTGCAGCCTCCCCCTCTCGGGTTCAAGGGACTCTCCTGCCTCAGCCTCCCAAAGTAGCTGGGATTACAGGTGCACGCCACCATGCCTGGCTAATTTTTATATTTTTCGTAGAGACGGGGTTTCACCGTATTGGTCAGGCTGGTCTCTAACTCCTGACCTTGTGATCCGCCTGCCTCGTCCTCTCAAAGTGCTGGGATTACAGGCCTGAGCCACTGTGCCCAGCCTATTTATTTATTGAGACGGAGTCTCACTCTGTCACTGAGGCTGGAGTGCAGTGGCGCAATCTCGGCTCACGATAACCTCTGCCTCCCAGGTTCAAGCGATTCTTGTGCCTCAGCCGCCCGAGTAGCTGGGATTACAGGTGTGCACCATCACGCCCGGCCTATTTTTGTATTTTTAGTAGAGGCGGGGATTCAGTATGTTGGCCAGGAGTTCACTCTGTTGAGCTCCTGGCCTTGTGATCTGCCCGCCTCAGCTTCCCAAAGTGCGGGGATTACAGGAGTGAGCCACTGCACCCGGCCCCCTTCATTTAATTTTAAATTGTGGTTAAAAAAAAAAAACACCTAACACTGCGGGGTGCGGTGGCTAATGCCTGTAATCCCAGCACTTTGGGAGGCCGGGGCGGGTGGATCACGAGGCCAGGAGATCGAGACCATCCTGGCTAACACGGTGAAACCCCGTCTCTACTAAAAATACAAAAAAATTAGCCAAGCGTGGTGGCGGGCACCTGTAGTCCTAGCTACTTGGGAGGCTGAGGCAGGAGAATGGCATGAACCCAGGGGGCAGAGCTTGCAGTGAGCAGAGATTGCACCACTGCACTCCAGCCTGGGTGACAGAGTGAGACTCCGTCTCAAAAAAAAAAATGTAACATACAATTTACCATCTTAACCATTTTTAAGTGTACAGTAATGTTAACTGTATTTGCATTGTTGAGCAATAAACTTCAGCATTGTGCGTTGTGTGTCGGGTTTTGTCAAGCACGTGACAGCACGTGGTAGGTGTGGAGTGTGGCTCATCAGCAAGCACTCTGGCAAGTCGTGCTTTCGCCATCTTCATCCCTACTTCCTGTGCTTCCACTCCCTTGGGTCCCAGGATCCCACTCCTTCAGTGAAACTCAGTCTTCCGTCTCTGCTTGGTGCTCTTGTCCTGGTTTCTGCTCAACTCAGCGCCGTGTCTCTGTTCCCCAAAGTTCTGTTTCTGTTCTGCACTGCCCCCTCCCACTGCCCCTGTTTTGTCTTTTTTTTTTTTTTTTTTTTTTTTTTTTTTTTTTTTTTAAGACACAAGGTCTCGGCCGGGCGTGGTAGCTCACGCTTGTAATCCCAGCACTTCGGGAGGCTGAGGCGGGCAGATCACCTGAGGTCAGGAGTTCCAGACCAGCCTGGCCAACAGAGTGAGACCCGTCTCTACTAAAAATACAAAAATTAGCTGGGCGTGGTGGCATGTGCCTATAGTCCCAGATACGTGGAGGCAGAGGCAGGAGAATTGCTTGAAGCTGGGAGGCAGCAGTTGTGGTGAGCAGAGAACACGCCACTGCACTCCATCCTGGGCAACAGAGCGAGACTCCGTCATAAATGAATAAATAAATAAATAAATAAATACATACATACTCATACTCTTTCTAGAGAGAGAAAGAGATAGACAGAGGAGAGAGATAGAGGGACAGAGGAGAGAGAGAGAGAGAGATCTCCGTCTCTGTCGCCCAGGCTGGGAGTGTGGAGGTGCTATCGTGGCTCACTGCAGCCTCCAACTCCTGGACTCGAGATCCTCCACCCCACCTTCCAAGTAGCTGGGACTACAGGTGCACACAGCTGACCACGCCTGGCTCATTTTTAAAGTTTTTTTGTAAAAATGGGGTGTCCCTATGTTGCCCAGGCTGGAGTGCAGTGGTATGATCATAGCTCATGACAGCTTCGAACTCCTGGGCTCAAGCAACCCTCCCACCTCAGCTTCCACATAGCTGGGACTACAGGCCTGCCCACCACACCCAGCTAATTTTAAAAAATTTTCTGTAGTAGCGGAGTCTTGCTATGTTGCTCAGGCTGCTCTCCAACTCCAGACCTCAAGCCATCCTACCACCTCTACCTTGCAAAGTGTTGGGATTACAGGCATGAGCCACAGCACCCGGCCTGTCTGTTCTGGACACACTCGGAGCACTTCTTGCTCTTCCACACCATCTCAATGACCAGGGTTGTCCAGATGGCTCCTAAAGGCTCCTAACAGGGCACATCATGTGAGGACTGCATTTCATCTGTTTGTAGGACAGTTGTATGTACCTTTTTCATACCTCAGACCCTGTCTATATCTGAAGTGGTGGTATTTGCTTCCTCTCCCAGCCTTTCACCTCCTGTGCGTTCACTAAATTCACCAGTCACTAAGGCATGAAACTGACAGATTTTACTCTGAATGTCCTCTTCCTTCTGGGAGGTGCCAGGTCCTAGACAGCTGTCTCCATTTTTCTGTTCTTTGCATTCTCACTGCTCTCCCCCGGGCCCTCCTTCTGTACTTTAAGTATTAGCTTGCCTATTGCAGCAGTCTTCTCTTTGGTCCTCCTGATTGCCATCTCCTTCTGCCATCATTCAGTCTACCCATTCTCTTGAGACTAATCTTCCTAAAGCATGTATCTAAATATATTATTTAGGCCGGGCGCAGTGGCTCACACCTGTAATCCCAGCACTGGGAGGTGGAGGCAGGCGGATCACCTGAGGTCAGGAGTTCGAGACCACCCTGCCCAACCCGTCTCTATTAAATATAGAAAAATTAGCCAGGCATGGTGGCACACGCCTGTAATCCCAGCTACTCCAGAAGCTGAGGCAGGAGAATCACTTGAACCTAGGAGGCGGAGGCTGCAGTGAGCCGAGATCATGCCACTATACTCCAGCCTGGGTGATAGAGCATGACTCTGTCTCAAAATGAATAAATCAATCAATCTCTCATTTACCTGCTCAAAAACTTTCAGTGGCTCCAAACTGTGGTCGGTTTACATGCTTAGCTCATTAGAATGCCATCCAAGCTCTAGATCTGTGGCTTTCAAGCTGGGCTTTGAGACGCATCATGAGTTCAAAGGAGAGAGTAAGGGGAAGAAGCTGAACTGGGGATTTCTGGTTTTCTAGCCCATTGTCAATCTTTAGGTTTTATTCCTTTTTCAAATTGTGCTTCCATTTAAAAAATGAGTTCCAGTTTAAAAAATATATATATATATACTGGACTGGGCATGGTGGCTTATGCCTGTAATCCGAGCAATTTGGGAGGTCGAGGTGGGCAGATCACTTGAGCCCAGGAGTTTGAGGCCAGGCTGGGCAACATAGGGAGACCCCATTTCTACAAAAAAAATTAAAAATTAGCCGGAAGTGGTGGTATGTGCTTGTAGTCCCAGCTATTCAGGAGGCTGAGGTGGGAGGATTGCTCGAGCCCAGGAGGTCAAGGCTGCAGTGAACTGTGTGATAGTGCCACTGCACTCCAGCCTGGGTGACTGGGTGAGATCCTGTCTCAAAAAAAAATAAAAAAAGTTCAATTAGCTGGGCATGGTGGCACGCACCTGTAGTCCCAGCTACTTGGGAATGCTGAGGTAAAAGAGGATTGCTTGAGCTCAGAGTTCTCAGGTTGCAGTGAGCTATGATAGTGCCACTGCACTCCAGCCTGGGCAAGAGTGATACCCTGATTCTGCAAAAAAAAGAAAAGAAAGAAAAGTGCTTGAAAACCATTGCAGTAAATGATCCATTCTAAACTATAATCCCACAAAGTGTTCATTTCCTACTTCTATTAGAACATCTCACATTCATTAAAAAAATATGTACTGATATCAACTATTTGCCTGCCACTGTTAAGGACTGGGAATAAAGCAGTGAACTGAACACGTTACCCTCATAATTTTACACTTTATTGCAGGAAAAGATGGACACTAAAATATATGTGTCAAGGCCAGGAGTGGTGGCTCATACCTGTAACCCTAGCACTTTGGGAGGCTGAGGTCAGGAGTTCAAGACCAGCCTGGGTAACATAGCGAAACCCCGTCTCTACTAAAAATACAAAAATTAGCCGGAAATCGCTTGAACCTGGGAGGCTAAGGTTGCAGTGAGCCGAGATCGTGCCACTGCACTCCAGCCTGGGCAACAGAGCAAGACTCTGTCTCAAAAAATAATAATAAACAAAATAAATGTGTCAAATGGTGACAATTACTGTGAGGGGAAAAAAGTTCCTTGGGAGTGGGAAGTGATTACTTTTTATGAGGTGGTTGAGAAAGGCCTCACTGATAAGATACTTAGAGAGCTGAAGGAGGTGGAGAGAGAGCCACGCTTATCTCCAAAGGAACAGCATTCCAGAGAGGAATATGCATGGCATGTTTAGAACAGCAGGAAAAGCCAATGAGGCTGGAGCAAAGTTCAGCAAAGGCAAAGGTGGAGAGAGTTGAGATCCAAGAGGGAGAAAGGAGTCATGTCACGCCTTGATGGGGATCGTAAGGACTGTCTTTTACTCTGAATAAAATGGGAATCTTTGCAGTTTGAACAAAGGACTAATGAGATTCAACTTAGTGTTCTTAAAAAGATCTCTCTGGCCTCTCTGTTGAGAACAGTTCATAGGAGAACTCTGGTTAAAACAGGGTTCCTGGTTATAAGGCAGCACTCCGGGCAAGACAAGCCAGAGGTATGGATGAGAGAGGCAGAAGCAGATAGAAGTGGTCACATGCAGGATGTATTTTGAAAGTAGACCCGGCCAGGTGTAGTGGCTCAGGGCTGTAATCCCAGCATTTTGGGAGGCCAAGGCAGGAGGATCACTTGAGCCCAGGAGTTCAAGACTAGCCTGGGCAATGTAGCAAGACCCCGTCTCTAAAAAAATAAAAAATTAGCTGGGTTTGGTGGTTCATGCCTGTAGTCCCAGGGACTTGGGAGGCTGAGGTGAGAGAATCACTTTAGCCTGGGAAGTCATGGCTGCAGTGAGCTGTGATCATGCCACTGCACTCCAGCCTGGGCAACAGAGCGAGACCCTGTCTAGGAAAAAAAAAAAAAAGAAAGTAGACCCAAAAAATTTGCAGATGCTTTGCATGCAGTGGGTAAGAGAAAGAGAGGAGTCAAGGATGAGTCCAGGGTTTTTGTTACATGAACTTTAATGGAGTTGTATTTATTGAGTTGGCAAAGACTACAGGAGAAACCCATTTGGTGGGAGAGTGCGAAATTGGGAATTTGGTCTTGCACATGTTAAGTTTATTTTTTTCTTTAAAAAAAAATTTTAATGCTTTAAAAATAAATAGACAGATGGGGTCTCACTAAGTTGCCCAGGCTGGTCTCAAACTCCTGGGCTCAAGCTGTCCTCCTGTCTTGACCTCCCAAAGTGTTGGGATTATAGGCATGACCCACTGCACCTGGCTTTGCACATGTTAAGTTTGAGGTGTTTGTTAGATATCCAGATGGAAACATCAAGTACACAGTTGCATATGTGGGTTTCGAGTTTAGGGATGAGATTGAGATGAAGATAAAAATGCTGGAGTCAGCCAGGTGTGGTAGCTCACGCCTGTAATCCCAACACTTTGGGAGGCCGAGGTGGGTGGATCACCTGAGGTCAGGAGTTTGAGACCAGCGTGGCCAACATGGCGAAATCCTGTCTCTACTAAAAATACAAAAAATTAGCCAGGTGTGGTGGTGGGCGCCTGTAATCCCAGGTACTTGGGAGGCTGAGGCAGGAGAATCGCTTGAACCTGGGAGGTAGAGGTTGCCGTGAGCCGAGATTGCACCATTGCACTCCAGCCTGGGCAACAGAGTGAGACTGTCTCAAAAAAAAAAAAAGGCTGGAGTCTTCAATGTGGAAACAGAATTTGGATTTGGACTTAAGAAACGGGATGAGATACCTGGGAAGGCATTGTATAGTTTGTCTCTGACTGGCGAGGGGGAAAGGCTCTGTTTTATTTTGTGTGTTTCTGTGTTTCTTTTCTTTTGTTTTTTTTTTTTTTACAGAGAGTCTCTGTTGCCCATGTTGGGGTGCAGTTGTGCCATCTCAGCTCACTGAAACCTCTGCCTCCTCGGTTCAGGCAATTCTCCTGCGTCAGCCCCCGAGTAGCTGGGGATTATAGGCGCCCACCACCACACCTGGGTAAATTTTTTGTATTTTTAGTAGAGATGGGGTTTCATCATGTTGGTCAGGCTGGTCTCGAACTCCTGACCCCAGGTGATCTGCCGACCTTGGCCTCCCAAAGTGCTGGATTACAGCTGTGAGGCACCGTGCCCGGCCTATTTTGTGTGTTTCTGATACCCCCTAGCACAGTTCCTCACACATTGGGTAGGTGCTCAATGAGTGCTTATTATACTGAGCAGGGACTTTGTGATGCAAATGACTGTATCCCCAATACCTAGCACAGAGTGGTACCCGGCAAATATTTGATGAATAAATGTGTATTTGAATAAAGTGGAAAAATGGTAACTGCCGTGGGAAATGTCGGAGATGGGTATTCCAGATCATGATTTCTCTCAAGATCACTCACCTGGTCACCACCACAGGATTTATTCTACCTGCTTTATATTACTTTTTTTTTTTTTTTTTTTTTTTTTGAGACAGAATCTCGCTCTGTCGCCCAGGCTGGAGTGCAGTGGTGCGGTCTCGGTTCACTGCAAGCTCCGCCTCCAGGGTTCACGCCATTCTTCTGCCTCAGCCTCCCGAGTAGCTGGGACTATAGGCACGTGCCACCACACCGGCTAATTTTTTTGTATTTTTCGTAGAGACGGGGTTTCACTGTGTTAGCCAGGATGGTCTCGATCTCCTGACCTCGTGATCCACCCGCCTCGGCCTCCCAAAGTGCTGGGATTACAGGCGTGAGCCACTGTGCCTGGTGCTTTATATTAAATTTAAACACACTTGGCCGGGCGCGGTGGCTCACGCTTGTAATCCCAGCACTTTGGGAGGCCGAGGCGGGCGGATCACGAGGTCAGGAGATCGAGACCACGGTGAAACCCCGTCTCTACTAAAAATACAAAAAATTAGCCAGGCGCGGTGGCGGGTGCCTGTAGTCCCAGCTACTCGGAGAGGCTGAGGCAGGAGAATGGCGTGAACCCGGGAGGCGGAGCTTGCAGTGAGCCGAGATTGCGCCACTGCACTCTAGCCTGGGTGACAGAGTGAGACTCCGTCTCAAAAAAAAAAAAGAAAAAAAAAAAATTTTAAACATACTTGAGCACCAAATTTGTATGCTTTTCTCTACAGTCGTCATATGAGTGAAGGTGGTAATGTGGGATGCAGCATTTTCTAAACATGGCCAAACTGACCATCTGGTGAGCTTTTGGCATTTTCAGAATATTAGGCATCACTCCAAAACCTACTGAATCAGAATCTCAGGGGTTGTGCCCTGGAGAATTATTTTTTAAAAGCTTGCTAGGTGTTTCTGATTTAGCTCATTCTCTGATGGCATTTGGATAATCAGTCCCAAGGCCCCAGGCCCTGCTCTGTCATTGACTATCCTTTTGAGTGAGTCATTTGATCTCTGGGTCTTTTTAAAAAATAAAACATATGAAAACCTGTCAGCTGGGCACTTATAAAAAATGAGGGTGAGAGCTGGGTGCCTAGATATGTTTGTAATACTTAATCTCATTTTGATGCATGCGGGGTCTGTGCTGATAGCCTCCTTTTATTCCTGATGCTGGTCATTTGCATCCTCTTTGCTTTTTTTTTTTTTTTTTTTTTTTGTGATTAGTCTGGCTAGGGATTTCTTGTTTTTAATTCATCTTTTCAAAGAGCCAAAATTTGGTTTAATTGATTTTTTAAATGTTTCTATTTTAACTTCACTGATTTCTACTCTTTCATTAATTTTTTTTTTTATTTTTATTTTTTGAGATAGTCTTGGTCTGTCACCCAGGCTGGAGTGCAATGGCACAATCTTGGCTCACTGCAACCTCCGCCTCCTGGGTTCAAGTGATTCTCCTGCCTCAGCTCGGGAGTAGCTAGGATTACAGGCACATGCCACCACACCTGGCTAATTTTTGTATTTTTAGTAGAGATGGAGTTTTACTATGTTGGCCAGGCTGGTGTTGAACTCCTGGCCTTAAGTGATCTGCTCACCTCAGCCTCCCAAAGTATTGGAATTGTAGGCGTGAGCCACCACTCCCAGCCTGCTCTTTTTTTTTTTTTTTTTTTTTTTTGGTGAGATGGAGATTTACTCCTGTTGCCCAGGCTGGAGTGCAACGGCGCAATCTTGGCTCACCTCATCCTCCGCCTCCCAGATTCAAGCGATTCTCCTGCCTCAGCCTCCCAAGTAGCTGGGATTACAGGCGTGTGTCACCACGCCTGGCTAATTTTGTATTTTTAGTAGAGACGGGGTTTCACCGTGTTAGCCAGGATGGTCTCGAACTCCTGACCTCAGGTAATCCACCCACCTCGGCCTCCCAAAGTGCTAGGATTACAGGCGTGAGCCACTGTGCCCAGCCTCAGCCTGCTCTTATATTAATTCTATTTACTTCTTTCTGCTTGTTTTGTGGTTATTTTGCTCCTTTTTCTAGTTACTTAAAATGGAAGCTCAGATTCTTAAATTTTTTTTTTTTTTTATTGCTGCTTCTCTAAGCATTTAGGGCTATGAATTTACCTAAAGTTTACTTTGGCTGCATCTCACAGGATTTGGCGTTTTTTTTAAGAGATGGCATCTCCCTTTGTTGCCCAGGTCAGACTGCAGTGGTGCAATCATAGCTCATTGAAGCCTCAAACTCCTGGGCTCCAGGAATCCTCCCACCAGTCTGTCAAATACTTGGGACTACAGGTATGTACCACCATGCCCAGCTGACAGGTTTTCATATGTTTTATTTTTATTAATTGAGGTGAAAGTCAGACACCTTTTTTTTTTTTTTTTTTTTTTGAGACAGAATCTCACGCTGTTGCCTGTGCTGGAGTGCAGTGGTGTGATTATAGCTCTCTGCAGCCTTTAATTCCTGGGCTCAAGCAATCCTCCCACCTCATCCTGAGTAGCTAGGACTCAGGCTAATTTTTTTTTTTTTTTTTGAGACGGAGTCTTGCTCTGTGGCCCAGGCTGGAGTGCAGTGGCATGATCTTGGCTCACTGCAACCTCCACCTCCTGGGTTCAAGCGATTCTCCCGCCTCAGCCTCTGGAGTAGCTGGGATTACAGGTGCCCGCCACCGTGCCTGGCTAATTTTTGTCTTTTCAGTAGAGACAGGGTTTCACCATCTTGGCCAGGCTGGTCTCGAACTCCTGACCTCATGATCCACCCGCCTCAGCCTCCCAAAGTGCTGGGATTACAGGCGTGAGCCACTGTGCCCAGCCTGACTCAGGCTACTTTTTTATTTTTTTTTGTAGAGATGGGATCTCACTGTGTTGCCAGGCTGGTCTTAAACTCCTGGTCTCAAGCGATCCTCCTACCCCAGCCTCCCAAGGTGCTGGGATTACAGGGATGAGCCACCACACCCAGTCTACATACCATTTTAAAGTGTACAATTCAGGCTGGGCATGGTGGCTCATGCTTAACAATCCCAGCACTTTGGGAGGCCAAGGCAAGCAGATCACCTGAGGTCAGGAGTTCAAGACCAGTCTGGCCAACATGGTGAAACCCCAATCTCTACTAAAAATAAAAAAGTAGCCGGGCATGGTGGCGCATGCCTGTAATCCCAGCTACTCAGGAGGCTGAGGCAGGAGAATCGCTTGAACCCGGTAGGCAGAGGTTTCAATGAGCCGAGATCGCACCATTGCACCCCAGCTTAGGCAACAAGAGTGAAACTCTATCCAAAAAAAAAAAGAACTGTAGACAGGATAGTTTCATCTACCTGTCTTCATGTGTTCAATGACTGTCTTCCATCTGCCCAAATGAATTCAAAATAGTCTGGTGAATTTTTCATTTCCATTTTTATACTTTTCTTTTTTTTTTTTTTTTTTTTTTGAGATGGAGTTTCGTTCTTATCACCCAGGCTGGAGTGCAATGGTGTGATCTTGGCTCACTGCAGCCTCTGCCTCCTGGGTTCAAGCAATTCTCCTGTCTCAGCCTCTTGAGTAGCTGGGATTACAGGCGCCCGCCACCATGCCTGGCTAATTTTTGTGTACTTTTCAGCTTCAGATTTTGATTCCTTTCAATAATTTCTATTTTTTTCCTTTTTTTTTTCCTCTAAGCTTTAGTTTGTCTATAATACATTCTTTTTTTCAGACAGGGTCTTACTCTGTCACCCAGGCTGGAGTACAGTGGTGCAATCTTGGCTCACTGCAGCCTTGACTTCTCACGCTCAGGCAATTCTCCCACCTCAGCCTACCAAGTAGCTGGGACTACAGGCGCATGCCACCACAGTTGGCTAATTGTTTGTATTTTTTCTAGAGAGGGAGTTTCGCCATGTTACTGAGGCTGCTCTTGAAATCCTGGCCCCAGGTGATCTGCCCGCCTCAGCCTCCCAAAGTGCTGGAATTACAGGCATGAGCCACTGCCCCTCACCTGTCTATAATATTTTCTGTTTCTTTATTGATGTTCTGCATTTTGTTGAGATATTGTTCTCCTTGTATCCTTTAACTCTTTATTCATCGTTTCTTTTAGCTTTTTGAGCAGATTTCAGACAGCTGATTTAAAGTCTTTGTCTAGTACTTTCAATGTCTGTGCTTCCTTAAAGACAATTTGTTTCTTTTGTGAATGGGCTGTACTCTCTTATGTCACTGCATGGTTTGTAATTTTTTTTTGAAAATTGGAGTCAGGCACAGTGACTCACACCTATAATCCCTTTTCCCCAAAAAAAGAAAAAGTAAAATTAAAAAGAAAAAAAGAGTCCAGCCGGGCGCGGTGGCTCACGCTTGTAATCCCAGCACTTTGGGAGGCCGAGGCGGGCGGATCACGAGGTCAGGAGATCGAGACCACGGTGAAACCCCGTCTCTACTAAAAATACAAAAAATTAGCCGGGCGTGGTGGCGGGCGCCTGTAGTCCCAGCTACTCGGAGAGGCTGAGGCAGGAGAATGGCGTGAACCCGGGAGGCGGAGCTTGCAGTGAGCCGAGATTGTGCCACTGCACTCCAGCCTGGGCGACAGAGCGAGACTCCGTCTCAAAAAAAAAAAAAAAAAAAAAAAAAACACAGAAAAAGAAAAAAAGAGTCCAGGCGTGGTGCCTCACGCCTGTAATCCTAGCACTTTGGGAGGCCAACATGGGCAAATTGCCTGAGGTCAGGAGTTCAAGACCAGTCTGGCCAACATGGTGAAATCCTATCTCTACTAAAAATCCAAAAACAGCCAGACATGGTGACAGGCGCCTATAATCCCAGCTACTCAGGAGGTTGAGGCAGGAGAATTGCTTGAACCAGGGAGGTGGAGGTTGCAGTGAGCCGAGATCACACCACTGCACTCCAGTCTGGACGACAGAGCGAAGACTCCGTCTCAAAAAAGGAAATCAGACATTTTGAGTATTATAATGGGGTAACTGGAAATTATTTTATCTTCCCCACCACCCCTGGGTTTGCTTTTGCTGTGGGCTGTAGCTGTTCAGTGACTTTCTAAACCATTTTTATAAAGTGTGTCTTCTTTTACATGTGCGGTCTCTGAAAGTCTCTCTGCCGTTAGCTTGTGTTCAACTAGTGTTTTAACAGAGATTTCCTTGAATGCCAGGAGCCAAAAGAGACAAAAAAAAGAGAAAAGCCCAGCTCTTTTTGTCTTTGTGGATTGCCTCTGTGCCGGGGGACTGGAGCAGTCCCTCAGGGCTTAGCCAGCCTGTGTACAACTTTTTATTTATTTTTTTGAGATGGAGTCTTGCCCTGTCGCCTAGGCTGGAGTGCAATGGCACGATCTCGGCTCACTGCAACCTCTGCCTCCCAGGTTCAAGTGATTCTCTGCCTCAGCATCCCGAGTAGCAGGGATTACAGGCGTGTGCCACCACGCCTGGCTAATTTTCCGCCACACCCGGCTAACTTTTATATTTTTTAGTAGAGATGGGGTTTCACCATGTTGGCCAGGTTGGTCTCAAACTCCTGGCCTCAAGTGATCCGCCCGCCTCAGCCTCCCAAAGTGCTGGGATTACAGGCGTGAGCCACTGCACCCAGCCCAGTCTGTGTACAGCTTTGCCCTAGGCTTTACTCCCTGCCTGCAGGGAGGATGGAGAGGAGCCACAGATGAAAGCTCAGCATCCTTTCTCAGGTCTATTCTGAGAACGTGCTCTGCACTCAGCATGTGCATGGCTATTGAAATTCCATAGTACACATGGGCAGGTCTGAATTTCAGTACCCGAATTTCCCATAGAAACTCTCCACAGCTTCTTCTCCCATGCTGTCAGCACACCTATAGTTTGCTTCAACTGTAATCTTTTGCCTAGGCATCAGCGGGGTATGCATTTGATTTACAGTGTTTTCAAGGAATACCCTCTGTGTAGCCACTTTTCTGCCCTGCGTGAGTTCTGGGTTAGGTGAAACAAAGGCAGCTGCCCTGTATCAGTCCTTTTGGCAGCCCTCGGGCAGCTGAGAACAGGAAAACACAATGCTTTGAGAATAAGGTCTGCTCTGCTGCCTTCAATACCAGAAACCACACTGGGAATGTGGGCTGCCATCTTCAAGGCTCCCACTGAACCATGGAAGGTTGTGGGGCAAGGGCAAGTAAAAAAAACCCAGTTTTCCTACCATTTTGAAGTTGCTTTTTTCTTGATTCAGTGTTCATTTGGAGTATTAGTCAGTTTTCACACTGCTGGAAAGAACTGCCTGAGCCTGGGTAATTTATAAAGAAAGGAGGTTTAATTGACTCACAGTTCCACTTGGCTGGGGAGGCCTCAGGAGACTTACAATCATGGCAGAAAGCGAACAAGAAGCAAGTACCATCTTCACTGGGTGGCAGGAGAGAGTGCAGCGGAAACTGCCACTTAAAAACCATCAGATCTCGTGAGAACTCTCTCACTATCACGAGAACAGTATAGGGCGAACCACGCCTGTGATCCAGTCACCTCCCACCAGGTCCCTCCTTGACCCCTGGGAATTACAATTTAGGATGAGATGTGCGTGGGGACAAAGAGCCATATCAGATGATTTGGTTATTGTAAACCTTTGATTATTTTTCTACAGTTCTCATGAAGTTGATTTAGACAGTTTTGCTTGGTTTATCAATGTTTCTGTGGGGGATGGGGACTTGGAGCTACCTACTCTGCCATTTTTGCTGAAATCAGTCAACATGTTATATTTTCACTTTTACATAATTGAATGTTTTCCAGTTTCCCTTGCGACTTATTCTTTGACCCATGAATTATTTAGAAGTGTATTTAATTTCCATGTGTTTAGAAATTTTCTGGTTTCTTTTTTAAATTGATTTAGTTTAATTATTTTATGGTCACAAAACATATTTCATATGATTTCAGTTATTTTACGTTTCTTAAGATTTGTTTTGGCTGGGCATGGTGGCTCACACCTGTAATCCCATCACTTTGGGAGGCCGAGGCGGGCGGATCACCTGAGGTCAGGAGTTTGAGACCAGCCTGACCAACATGGCAAAACCCCGTCTCAAAAACACAAAAATTAGCCAGGCATGGTGGTGCATGCCTGTAATCCCAGCTACTCAGAAGCTGAGGCAGGAAAATTGCTTGAACCCAGGAGGCGGAAGTTGCAGTAAGCCAAGATTGCACCTCTGCACTCCAGCCTGGGTGACAGAAAAAGACTCCACCCCAAAAAAAGATTTGTTTTATGACCCAGGTTCTGGTAAATCTTGCTGAATCTTCCATGGGCAAAGAATGTGTACCCTGCTGTTGCTGTGTGAAGTCTCCTGTAAATGTCAGTTAGGTTCCATTGATTGATAATGATGTTCAGTTATTGTATTGTTTGCTGATTTTCTTTGCTGTTTTTTTCCTGTGAATGGTCTAAGCTTCCTATTTCCTGTTTCTTTGTATATTTTATAGTTTTTTATTGAGAACGTTGCATTTTAAGTGTTACAATGTAATGACCCTCAAAATGTGATTCTCTCAATCACCTGGGATTGCTGGGTTTTGCTTGTTGAGGTCTGGAGCTCTCCTTTTGTTACTTTTCCAAACTATTTTTGCAAAGTGTTTCTTCCTTGTGCTTGTGTGGTCACTGAAATTTGTTTCATTATCTCTGCAGTCAACCAGCCACCTAACATCGATTGCCTTAAATAGGTGGCTTTAAATGGGGTGGGCAGAGGAGGATTTTGTCTCTTTAATAAACTCTTCTGAAGGATGTCCCTGGGGAAGCCACTATTGCTGAGAGGGCCAAATAAACCAAGGCAAGCATCCGTGCTGGTCCTCAGAGACCCATCGGACCCACCAAAGTGCAGAACCCACGGTTTTGGAGGACAGAGTTCCGCTGCTCGCCCTGGCATCAGCCAGCTGCTTCGGGAACTCAGGCTCAGGAATGGGGGAGTGTTGGCTAGTTGGCACATGCCACTCACTCGTGAAGATCAGCAGCCTCTCCCTTCATTGTTTAAGTATGTCTCTGGTTGTTAGGAGTTTCTGGTCATGTTTCAGAGTTCCAGAAGAGCTGATTCCAATCACTCTTTCTAGCTCAGTGGTTGCTTCAGTGAAGGGACTGACCTCTAGACTACAGTTTCCTACTCTGCCATCTTATGTGACTATTGATATTTATTTATTTATTTATTGAGACAGAGTCTTACTCTGTTGGCTGGAGTGCAGTGGTGCAGTCACGGTTCACTGCAGCCTTGACCTCCTGGGCTTGAGTGATTCTCTCACCTCAGCCTCCCGAGTAGCTGGGACTATAGGTATGTGCCACCATGCCTAGCTAATCTTTTTTTTTTTTTTTCTTTTTGTAGAGATGGAGTCTCGCTGTCATGCCCAGGCTGGTCTCAAACTCCTGAGCTTAAGTGATTCCCCCTGCCTCAGCCCCCTAACGTGCTGGGATTACAGGCATAAGCTACTACACTTGGCCATGAGTCATTTTTAAAAAAACAGATTCCAACGACGTGTCTTTTTGATTGCTATGTTTAGAAGATTTATATTTAATTTTGGACGGGTTTTTATTATCTATTTTCTAACTTGTTCCCTCTGGGTTTTTTTATACCTGTTTCCCTTTTCTTGCCTTTTTATGGGGTACTTGGACATTTCTTAGTATGCCATTTAACTTCATATGCCATGCTAAATCAATTCAGTATGCCATTTAGTATATATTTTTGTATAGGATTTTATAGGTGGCTGTAGAGATTATATTATACATACTTATGATCATTGGCTAGTATCAACCTTTTACCAGTTCAAGTAGAATATAGAAGCTCTACCGCTTTCTAGGCCCCTCTGCCCTTCTTTATGGTATCGTTGTCTTGAATATCACCTCTACATACATTTAGAGCCACGTGAGATAATGTTATGATTTTGCTTTTGCCTACCAAATATAATTTTTAAACTCGAGATTATATTCATCCAAATATTTACCCTCTTATTGCTTTTTTAAATTTCTTTTTTTTAATTTAATTTTTATACTTTTCCTTCTGAAAACAATCTTTCTGGATTTTTCTTCATTTCTTTTTTTTTTTTTTTTTTTTTGAGACGGAGTCTCGCTCTGTGGCCCAGGCTGGAGTGCAGTGGCGCAATCTCAGCTCACTGCAAGCTCCGCCTCCCGAGTTCAAGCAATTCTCCTGCCTCAGCCTCTCCGAGTAGCTGGGACTACAGGCGCCCGCTACCACGCCCGGCTAATTTTTTTGTATTTTTAGTAGAGACGGGGTTTCACCGTGGTCTCGATCTCCTGACCTCGTGATCCGCCCGCCTCGGCCTCCCAAAGTGCTGGGATTACAGGTTTGAGCCACCGCGCCCGGCCAAAATGTTGCTTTCTTCATGTGCATATCCACCCAAGATTAGGACATAGTACCAAACCATTGTAATTCTCCAAGTGTTTATTGAACGGCTCCCCTGTCCCTGGCATTATGGGAAACAGCTCAGCAGAGCTCAGTCCCCACTTCCCAGGAACTTATAGTCTTAATTGTGGAGAGAACAAATAGTCTAAAAACAAAGAGAAGTAATGAAAGAAAAAGAAAAGAGCTACTTTTGTGGTAAAATTCCCTTCCCTTTTCCTATGGTTAGTTGGCTTATCCTCAGAGAAAGTCCATTTCTTTTAATGTTACTCTAAACCAAACACTCCTCGGAAGTTAAATCTGCAAAATAACAACATATACTCTACAGCAATGAAGAAATTAGCTTTTTGATTATCTACTCTTCCAAAGGATTTGTAGCATGAATTACTCTTTCCTCACCACCAGGTCACTGAGGACCAGCTTTAAATAATCCTCCTCTGTAGCATCATAATTGAATCCCAGCGCCATGGAGTTTATCTCCTTGACAGCCTGTGCCTTTGGGCTGGGGAGGGGGCAGGAAGGCCAGGTGGCTGCTCTGTCCCCTACATGGGGCTGATGAAGACACCCAGCACCCCTCAGGTCCTTCTCCATCCCTAGGTTGAAAGATCTGTTCTACCGCTCCAGCAACCTGCAGTACTTCAAGCGGCTCATCCAGATCCCCCAGCTGCCCGAGGTCAGCGTACCCGACCACACACCTTCGGCACTGCAGAGGCCCCAAGTACCCTCTTAAAGGCCGGCGGGGCCTGGCAAGCAAGCACTGTTTGAGGATGTGTCTCCATCTTCAGAACCCACCCAACTTCTTGCGAGCCTCAGCCCTGTCAGAACATATCAGCCTCGTGGTGGTGATCCCTGCAGAGGCCTCATCCCCCGACAGCGAGCCAGTCCTAGAGAAGGATGACCTCATGGACATGGATGCCTCTCAGCAGGTGTGGATCACTTGGGAGAGAAACATGGCCTTTCCTCTTGCCTGCAAGTACAGGGGAGAGGCTCGGGGAAACCCTGGCCAAAGCCCATTGATTCTAACCAGGTTCAGCCTTCTCTTCACCTAGCACCAACCTAGGCTGAGCATCCTGCTCTGTGGCTCCCAGAAGGATCATAAATGGGTCTGGCTGGGTGCAGTGGCTCACAGCTATAATCCCAACAGTTTGCAAGGCTAAGGTGGGATGACTGCTTGAGGCTGGTTCAAGACCAGCCCGGGCAACATAGTAAGACCCCATCTTTACAAAATTAGCCAAATGTGGTGGCACACACCTGTGGTCCCAGCTATGTGGGAAGCTGAGTTGGGAGGATCACTTGAGCATGGGCAGCCAAGGCTATGGTGAGCTGTTATCACGCCACTGCACTCCAGCCTAGGCAAGAGAACAAGAACCAGGCCCTAAAAATATAAATAAATAAAATTAAAATAAAAAAATTATCCAGGCATGGTGGCACACACCTATACTTCCAGCTACTCAGGAGGCTGAACCAGGAGGATCACTTGAGCCAGGAGGTGGAGGCTGCAGTGAGCTATGATTGCACCACTGTACTCTAGCCTGGGCAGTAGAGCAAGAACCTGTCTCAAAAAAATAAAAAAAATTAAATGGATCTGAACCAAATTGAGAAAGGGGCATTCTCCCATACCATTCAACTGACCCACACACAGAATTCTCTGGCTCTCTGACTTATTCTCACTCCTTTTTGGTCAACCACAGAATTTATTTGACAACAAGTTTGATGACATCTTTGGCAGCTCATTCAGCAGTGATCCCTTCAATTTCAACAGTCAAAACGGCGTTAACAAGGATGAGAAGTGAGTCCAAGCTGGGTTCAAGCAGATGGTTCAGGAGCTAAGTTAAGCCATGGTCTGCCTCAAAACACTAACCAAAGAGGAATTCTTAATGATACTGGGGCTTCTTAGATAAAGAACATCTTGAAGGGTCGGGGGCAATGGCTCATGCCTGTAATCCCAACATTTGGGGAGGATGAGGCAGGAGGATTTTTTAAGGCCAGGAGTTTAAGACCAAGCTTGGGCAACATAGCAAGATCCCATCTTTATTAAATAAAAGTAAAACAATTAGCTGGGCAGGTGGTACACACCTGTAGTCCCAGTTACTCAGGAGATTGAACTGGGAAGATCACTTGAGCCTGGGATATCAAGGCTGCAGTGAGCTATGATCGTGCCACTACACTTCAGCCTGGGTGACAAAGCCAGACTGTCTCTAAAACAAAACCAAAAACACACAAAAAAGGAATGTCTTGACCCTCAAATATTGGCCCCTTTAATCTCAGAACAAAATCAATAACCATGGACTTATGAGTATTAGATTAGTATCTGGTAACATTTAGAGCATAATTTATGGCATTTCAAAGAATTGTCCCCAAATTAATACCAGCTTTTAATTTCTTCCCGAGCTGACAATTAAAAAGAGAGGGATAGAAGCACTATGGAAGCAAACTCATTCCCCTTCTCTTTCCAGGGACCACTTAATTGAGCGACTATACAGAGAGATCAGTGGACTGAAGGCACAGCTAGAAAACATGAAGACTGAGGTATGCCTTGGATCTGCTCTGCCTTTGCGCTTCACCAAAACACGGTAGATTTGAATGTTAAATTTGCATCACACTGGCCAGGCACAGTGGCTCACACCTGTAATCCCAGCACTTTGGGAGGCCAAGGCAGGAGGATTACCTGAGGTTGGGAGTTTGAGACCAGCCTGGGCAACAGGGTGAAACCCTGTCTTCAATAAAAATGCAATAATTAGCCGGGTGTGTTGGCAGGCACCTGTAATCCCAGCTACTCGGGAAGCTGAGGCATGAGAATTGCTTGAACTTGGGAGGCAGAGGTTGCAGTGAACTGAGATCGTGCCACTGCACTCCAGCCTGGGCAACAGAACAAGACTCTGTCTCAAAAAAAAAAAAAATTGCATCACATAGACAGATTTGGACCACATCCTCAGGGTAGGTTAATTAGTAGAAACAAGCCAGGCATGGCGGTGCACACCTGTGATCCCAGCTACTCAGGAGGCTGAGGTAGGAGGATCACTGATGCCCAGGAGTTTTGAATCCAGGCTGGGCAACATAGCGAGACCTGTGTCTCTAAAACCAAATAAAAATTGGTAGAAATGCTAAATCCAAAAGAACCAGGTCTTCTTGTGTTCTCTGTCATAATGCATTTCCATTTTACATGCCATGAGGACAGCATTTAGGCCAGGCACAGTATCCATGTGATTGATACCCAGAGATGACCTTGGTCCCCACGAGGCTGAGAAGCTGTGGAAAACAAGACCAGACCTTCTCACATGGCGATAAGGAGAGATTGGTTTGCCGGGCACAGTGGCTCACGCCTGTAACCCCAGCACTTTGGAAGGCTCAGGCAGAAGGATCACTTGAGCCCAGCAGTTCAAGACTAGCTTGGGCAACATAGCAAGACCCCATCTCTACAAAATACTTTTTAAAAATTAGCTGGGCATGGTGGTGCATACCTGTAATGCCAGCTACTTGGGAGGCTGAAGCTAGAGGATCTCTTGAGCCCAGGAGGTTGAGGCTGCAGTGAGCCATGATCACCTCACTGCACTCCAGTCTGGGTGATAGTGATACCCTTTCCCCTCTTCCCCAACCGCCAAAAAAAAAAAAAAGAAGAGACGGCTGTGAGCAATGTTGGTGCTGTATTAACAACCGCCCCTCACAGTGGCTGGTCAGGTGACTTTACCCACAGAGACAGCTGCTGCTACCCCCAGCCACTCTAAAGACCACAATTCCCCGGCCATCATCCCCTGTTATTGCTGTTGATTGAGGGGCTCCTAATGACCAGATGCTCCAACCCTCCTGGGACGTGGAGAGTTGACTTAGGGGAATCGGGTATTTACTTGGAAGCATGGTAGGACCCGCTTCTCCGGCCCATGCCTGTGACCCGTGGCAGCGGGCGGTTGGCCTCATGACCCGAGTCTCCCACAGAGCCAGCGGGTTGTGCTGCAGCTGAAGGGCCGCGTCAGCGAGCTGGAAGCAGAGCTGGCCGAGCAGCAGCATCTGCGGCAGCAGGCGGCCGACAACTGTGAGTTCCTGCGGGCAGAACTGGACGAGCTCAGGAGGCAGCGGGAGGACACCGAGAAGGCTCAGCGGAGCCTGTCTGAGATAGAAAGTGAGCAGTCGGTGGGGGCGGGGGCGGGCCCTGGGGGCAGGCACGGGCAGCAGAGCCCAGCTGGACTCAGGATGCGGCACAGAGGCTGGGTTAGGGTTAGGGTTAGGGTTAGGGTTAGGGTTGCACGTGCCTGTAGTCCCAGCTACTCTTGAGGCTGAGACAGGAGGATCACTTCAGCCCAGGAATTAAAGGCTGCAGTGAGCTGATTGCACCACCACACTCCGGCCTCTGTAACAGAGAGCCTTGTCTCTAAAAAATTTCAATTAAATTTTTTAAAAAGCTGAAAGCCCCCATAGAATAAATGCCATGTACGTAAGTGCTGAAGAGGCATGAATCCCTGGCTTGATTATTTTTTTGTTTTGTTTTTTTTTTTGAGGTGGAGTCTCACTCTGTCACCCAGGCTGGAATGCAGTGGTGTGATCTGGGCTCACTGCAACCTCCACCTCCGAGGTGTAAGCGATTGTCCTGCCTCAGCCTCCCGAGTAGCTGGGATTACAGGCACACAGCACCATGTCCAGCGGATCTTTGTATTTTTAGTAGAGATGAGGTTTCACCATGTTGGTCAGGCTGGTCTCGAACTCCTGACCTCAGGTGATCCACCCACCTTGGCCTCCCAAAGTGCTGGGATTATAGGCATAAGCCACCTCGCTTGGCCCCGGCTTGATTTTTAACTAGTTGAATTCTTTTTAAAGATGACTTCCTGGAGAAGTTTCTGTAAGTAGGACTTTCAAGGGAGAAAAGCATATATGCATTCCTAAATCAAAGGAGGATCTTTGGCCGGGCACAGTGGCTCATGCCTATAATCCTACTGAGGTGGGAGAATCGCCTGAGCCCAGGAGTTTGAAACCAGCCTGGGCAACATAGTGAGACCCCCATCTCTACAAAAATTAGCCAGGTGTGGTGGCATATGCCCATGAGCCCAGCTACTCAGGAGAATGGGGTGGGAGGATGGCTTGAGCCCAAGGAGGTCGAGGCTGCAGTGAGCAGTGATTGTGCCACTGCACCCCAGCCTGGGTGACAGAGCAAGACTGTCTCAAAACAAAACAAGGAGGATCTTCTAGGGACCCTGGCTCATTGCAAGGAGGGCAAGGGTCCCTGCTAGGGTAGACTCCTCACCTTGGTCCTTGGCAATACAGGGAAAGCTCAAGCCAATGAACAGCGATATAGCAAGCTAAAGGAGAAGTACAGCGAGCTGGTTCAGAACCACGCTGACCTGCTGCGGAAGGTAGGACCCTCAGCCCCCATCACCATCCTGCAGGCCCCGCCCCTCCGGGGAGAGAGTGGCTCAGGCCTGTGGCTTCCCCGCGGCCAGCAACCCCTACATTGATCTCTAAGGCATCGCCGTCATCTCGGGAACCACACCTTTTCAGGCTTCCTTGCTTCTGTGTCTTGGGCTCTGTCCTGCGTGCCAATCCCATGTAGGTCACCCACCTTCTTTATTGTTTTGTAAATACTTGAGCGTCAAGCATCTGAAGGTGATAGCTCTGTTCCGGCTCTGGGTAGGAAAGTGATTCCCGTGTCTGACTCCAGGGCGTGCACAGCCTGAGTGTGACTGTCCTAGAAGGAGGACGTCCTCTAAGCCTGGGATCTCCTGGTTCAAGACACTGTTCTTCTTTTGCAGAATGCAGAGGTGACCAAACAGGTGTCCGTGGCCAGACAAGCCCAGGTAGATTTGGAACGAGAGAAAAAAGAGCTGGAGGATTCGTTGGAGCGCATCAGTGACCAGGGCCAGCGGAAGGTGAATGGGAGGAGGAGCACTCGGGAAATGAGGGAGGGGGCTGTTGAGCTGGTGGCAGGGGCTTTGTGGCCTTCTGCTCCACGGGCAGTTCTGTGGGTCGGTTGGCATCACACAGCAGGGAGCACACCATGGTGGCCACACAGAACAGCAAGACACCATCCCCAGTGCATACACGAAGTAATAGAAGGACTCAAGTTGCCTGGGGTTAATCAGCAAAGGCTTTCCAAGGATGAGGCTGGAGGAGAGTTTGAGGAAAGGAAAACACATGGGTAGCAGAGAGAGAGGGATGAGCTTTTTTTTTTTTTTTTTTTTTTTGAAACGGGGTCTCACTCTGTTGCCCAGGCTGGAGTGCAATGGCGTGATCTCAGCTCACTGCCACTTCCACCTCTTGGGTTCAAGCGATTCTCCTGCCTCAGCCTCCTGAGTAGCTGGGACTACAGGCACCCACCACCACGCTTGGCTAATTTTCGTATTTTTAGTAGAGACGGGGTTTCACCATATTGGCCAGGCTGGTCTCGAACGCCTGACATTGTGATCCATCCACCTCGGCCTCCCAAAGTGCTGGGATTACAGGTGTGAGCCACTGCGCCTGGCGGGGTGAGCATTATTTATAAAAACTTGAGAACAGGCTGGGCACAGTGGTTCCCACCTGGAATCCCAGTGTGCGGGAGGATGGCTTGAGGCCAGGAGTTCCAGGCCAGCCTGGGCAACAAAGTGAGACCTTGTGTCTACAAAAAATTAAGACATTGGCCAGGCACAGTGGCTCACACCTGTAATCCTAGCACTTTGGGAGGCTGAGGCAGGCAGATCACGGTCAAGAGATCGAGACTATCCTGGCCAACATGGTGAAACTCCATCTCTACTAAAAATACAAAAAATTAGCCAGGCGTGGTAGCGGGTGCCTGTAGTCCCAGCTACTTGGGAGGCTGAAGCAGGAGAATCGCTTGAACCCGGGAGGCAGAGGTTGCAGTGAGCAGAGATCACGCCACTGCACTCCAGCCTGGTGATAGACTAAGACTTCATCTAAAAAAAAAAAAAAAATTTAAGAAATTAGCTGGGGATGGTAATGCATGCTTGTAGGCCCAACTACTTGGGATGCTAATGCAGGAGGATTGCTTGAGCCCAGGAGTTTCACACTGCAGTGAGCTGTGATCGTGCCACTGCACTTCAGCCTGGGCAACAGAGCAAGACAAAAAAAAATGTAAAAATTATCCAGGTGTAGCAGCATCTATGCCTGCAATCCTGGCTACTTAGGAAGCTGAGGTGGGAAAATTGCTTGAGCCCAGTTTGAGATCGAGGCTGCAGTGAGCTATGATCGCCCCTCTGCACCCCAGCCTGGGTGACAGAGTGAGACCTGTCTCTATTAAAAAAAAAAAAAAAAAGAGGCAGGCACAATGGCTCACACCTGTAATCCCAACACTTTGGGAGGCTGAGGTGGGCAGATCACCTCAGGTCAGGAGTTCAAGACCAGCCTGACCAACATGGTGAAACCCCATCTCTACTAAAAATACAAAAAAATCAGCCAGGCATGGTGGTGCATGCCCGTAGTCTCAGCTACTTGGGAGTCTGAGGCCGGAGAATCACTTGAATCCAGGAGGCAGAGGTTGCAGTGAGCTGAGATCACACCACTGCCCTCCAGCCTGGGCAACAGAGCAAGACTCCATCTCAAAAAAAAAAAGAGAGAGAGAGCACCATTGTGTTGGGGCAGGACCAACAGGCAGATCAGAGGCTTAGAGGTGGAGTTACAGATATCGGACAGATCAAACCAAATGTCATAGGTTTAGAGGAGTGGCTTTCACAGTTTTCTGTGACCCCACATAAAAAACTACATCTGTCTCATGGAAATACAAGTAAGTTTCACCAAGCAATACTCATCCTTACTATGTGAATTTGTTTGGCTATTTTCTGTTCTATTTAATCCATGTTTTTAAATGTTAGCTGTGAATTTTTACTAAGGAGTCACAACCCACTCTTTGACAAACACCATCAAGAAATAAAAGAAAGAGTCATTTGGGGATGGCAAGGTGCTGTAGTTCAGCAATATACCAGCTGTTGGGATGCCTGAATTTAAGACCCAGTTTGCCTTTAGTATTACGGACTCAAGCATGACATTTGGGAAATTTTTCTAAAATTCCTTCCTGGAGGCCAGGTGCAGCGGCTCACACTTGTAATCCAAGCACCTTGGGAGGCCAAGGCCGGAGGATTGCCTGAGGTCAGGAGTTTGAGACCAGCCTAGCCAATGTGGTTAAACCCCGTCTCTACTAAAAATATAAAAATTAGCCAGGCATGGTGGCGCGTGCCCATAGTCCCAGCTGCTTGGGAGGCTGAGGCACAAGAATCTCTTGAACCTGGGAGGCAGAGGTTGCGGTGAGCCGAGACTGCACCACTGCACTCCAGCCTGGGCAACAACAGCGAGACTCCATCTCAAAAATAAATAAATAAATAAATAAATAAATAATAAAAATTCCTTCCTTGACATCCACATTTTCAGTATACTCTGGGGTCTCGCCTCCTCCTCCCATACCCTGCACTTTTTTGGGGGGTGTAACTTACATACAGTAGAGTTTACAGATCTCTTGTTGATCACTTGGGACATTTTTACATTTTTATATTCTTTGCCACTACCACCCAGATCAGAGTCCCTCTGTTTTTCTTCTCTTTCAGACTCAAGAGCAGCTGGAAGTTCTAGAGAGCTTGAAGCAAGAACTCGCCACAAGCCAACGGGAGCTCCAGGTTCTCCAAGGCAGCCTGGAAACTTCTGCCCAAGTAAATAGCTCCTTTCTTTTTTTTTGTTTTTTGAGGTAGGGTCTTCTTCTGTCACCCAGGCTGGAATGCAGTGGTACGATCGCAGCTCACTGCAGCCTCCACCTCCCTGGGCTCAGGTGATCCTCCCCACTTAGCCCCCCGAGTAATTGGGACTACAGGCACACACCACTACACCTGACTAATTTTTGTATTTTCTTTGGTAGAGATGGGGTTTCACTATGTTGCCCAGGCTGGACTCGAACTCCAGGGCTCAAGTGATCCTCCCACCTCAGCCTCCTAAAGTGCTGGGATTACAGACATGAGCCTTCATGCCTGGCCTCCTTTCTTGCCCCACCCCTGGCTTTGGCGTTGCTGTCATCCACCATCCTTGGCCTGGCCAAGTCAGCCCCAGCTGCAATCAGTGCGTCCTCGGGAGGGAATCAGAGTGGAAGGTTAAAGAGCCATCACCTTCCCAGTCCTTGCAACCCGGTGGTGGGTTGGACCTCTGGGAAGTAAGGACTATTTAACTCAACCAGCGTCTCCCACTTTCCTTGTGGTCACCTTTGCAGTCAGAAGCAAACTGGGCAGCCCAGTTCACTGAGCTAGAGAAGGAGCGGGACAGCCTGGTGAGTGGCGCAGCTCATAGGGAGGAGGAATTATCTGCTCTTCGGAAAGAACTGCAGGACACTCAGCTCAAACTGGCCAGCACAGAGGCAAGTCACGGACACGGACACGAGCGAGCACCTGTGAATTCCCACTGAGGGCCTCTGTGCATGCTTGGAGGCCGGGAGGACCCCGGGGCTGCTGAGAAGGGGTTTGGGGCCTTGGCCTGATTGTGCAGACACTCTATAGGTGTAATGCCAGCAGGCCCTGCATTGCCTGCAGAGCCCATGAGGGAAAGCAAACTGCGGTCTTTTTTGTATGAGAAGAGAAGTTTGGCATCTCCTCCCAGCCATGAGAAGTGGCAGCAGTGATCCATCCGCACAGCCTCTGTGGGCAGCCGCACACCCTGTGCACACAGTTAAAGCACCTTTCTCTGTCTCAAGCTCACTGGCTTGGACCTCATTGGCCATGACTTGAGCTAAGATGCTAACAGCCCCAGCCAGGTCATGCTGCTCAGGTTCATTATGGAGTCTAGGGCAGACTCTCACCTCCCTGGACCGTTTTTAGGAATCTATGTGCCAGCTTGCCAAAGACCAACGAAAAATGCTTCTGGTGGGGTCCAGGAAGGCTGCGGAGCAGGTGATACAAGACGCCCTGAACCAGCTTGAAGAACCTCCTCTCATCAGCTGCGCTGGGTCTGCAGGTACGCTTGCAATTGCCCAGCTGGCAGGGGCCAGGTCCTTACAGCCTGAGACTCTGTTGATGTTGAATCTTGTGATACTTAGCTCAGGTGCTCTCAGCCCAGCGGCATGTCAGCTTTACCTTAGGGGTGCCCAGATCAGTTACATTTGGAAACTCTGTGCATTAGGTCCTGTACACTAGTATTTTTTTTCCCCCTTTTTGAGATAGGGTCTTACTCTGTTGCCCAGGCTGGAGTGCACTGCCGTGGCTCACTGCAACCTCCCCTTCCTGGGCTCACGCAATCCTCCCCACTCAGTCTCCCAAGTAGCTGGGACTACAGGCGTGCAACACCACGCCCAGCTAATTTTTGGTTTTGGTTGCTCAGACTGGTCTTGAAGAGCTGGGCTCAGGCTATCCACCCACCTTGGCCTCCCAAAGTGCTGGAATTACAGGCATGAGCCCCCATGCCTGGCCTTGGCTAATTTTTTAATTTTTGGTAGAGACGAGGTCTCACTATATTGCCCAGGATGGTCCCGAACTTCTGAACTCCCACCTTGGCCTCTCAAAGTGCTGGAATTGCAGGCATGAGACACCACGCCAGGCCCAGCAGTAGTATTTTCTAAAGCCCCCAGGTGTGATAGCCACTGCTTTAGACAGTGGGTCACGCTGATAAAACATCCACCAGGAGCAGACAATTCTGTGTTTCTCTAAGGAAAAAACTATGGTCTGAATCAAGAGGTGATTACTCATGAACTTCACGTCTAGGCAGGAAGCTTACCCACTAGGTAAGCTCCTCCATTCAGTGCTTAATGAACAAGGATGAAGCCAGCTATGAGAACTTGCTCTGACCTTGCCCCATATTCCCTCTCACAGATCACCTCCTCTCCACGGTCACATCCATTTCCAGCTGCATCGAGCAACTGGAGAAAAGCTGGAGCCAGTATCTGGCCTGCCCAGAAGGTAAGAATGGCCAAGGATAGTCTCTGTCATTAGTGACGGCGGGACAGGGTTCAGAAGCACCTGAATGCGGGGATAGTGACAGCTCCCTCTGCATCAAGAAAGGCGTGTAGGTAACGCATAAAACAGGGGAGGAGAGGGTATGAAAGTGACACCATCAACCAGACCTGAGAAACTTCCCTTTCCAATCCTGGCAGACGTCAGTGGACTTCTCCATTCCATAACCCTGCTGGCCCACTTGACCAGCGATGCCATTGCTCATGGTGCCACCACCTGCCTCAGAGCCCCACCGGAGCCTGCCGACTGTGAGTACCAGGACATGAGGGGCTGTTCAGGGACCAGGGGAGCAGGGGGCCTTTAAAAGTCTCTGTTGGGCTGGGCGCAGTGGCTCATGCCTGTAACCCCAGCACTTTGGGAGGCTGAGGCGGGCAGATCACTTTGAGGTCAGGAGTTCAAGAACAGCCTGGCCAATATGACAAAACGCCATCTCTACTAAAGATACAAAAGTGATGGGCCGGATGCAATGGTTCATGCCTGTAATCGCCGTAACACTTTGGGAGGATGAGGCAGGCAGATCACCTGAGGTCAGGAGTTCGAGACCAGCCTGGCCAACATGGCGAAACCCCGTCTCTACTAAAAATACAAAAATTAGCCGGGCATGGTGGCGCACCTGTAATCCCAGGAGAATTGCTTGAACTCAGGAGGCGGAGTTTGCAGTGAGCCGAGATGGCGCCACTACACTCCAGCCTGGGCAACAAGAGCGAGACTCCGTCTCAAAAAAAAAAAAAGTGTCTATTGCCTTGTTTCTCCAGCACTGACCGAGGCCTGTAAGCAGTATGGCAGGGAAACCCTCGCCTACCTGGCCTCCCTGGAGGAAGAGGGAAGCCTTGAGAATGCCGACAGCACAGCCATGAGGAACTGCCTGAGCAAGATCAAGGCCATCGGCGAGGTACTTGTAGTAGTATGGTTGAGGAGCGTTGTTATTCTTCTGGGTGTGCATGCTGGTGAGCGCCCAAGGAATCGGTGATGTTCTGAGCTAGTTCTTTCTGTACTTACAACTTGATTCTAGAAACAAATTGTTAAAATTGGAAAATCTGGCCGGGTGCAGTGATGTATGCCTGTAATCCCAGCACTTTGGGAGGCCGAGTCAGGAGGATCACTTGAGGCTAGACGCGATGGCTCGTGCCTGTAATCCCAGCACTTTGGGAGGCTGAGGTGGGCAGATCACTTGAGGTCAAGAGTTAGAGACCAGCCTGGCCAACAGGGTGAAACCCTGTCTCTACTAAAAATACAAAAATCAGCCCAGCATGGTAGTGTATGCCTATAATTCCAGGTACTGGGAGGCCGAGGCAGGAGAATTGCTTGAACCCAGGAGGCGGAGGTTGCAGTGAGCCGAGATCACGCCATTGCACTCCAGCCTGGGCATAAGAGCGAGATCCGTCTCAAAAAAAAAAAAAAAATAGGATCACTTGATCCCAGAAGTTTGAGACAGGCCTGGGCAACAAAATGAGACCCTGTCTCTTTAAAAATAAAAAAAAAATTTTAGAAAAGGGAAAACCTCCTGAAGGACTTTCCAGCTATATTTAATTCACTGGCTGTTAGCTGAGAATCTACTATGTTGTCATCATTACACTAGGCAATATCAAAGAAGTATAGGCAGCTCCCCTGTCTCCGAGGATTTTTATCTAGATGGGCAGGTAATACCCAAAATGGAAATAACACTGTATTCATTCATTTACTAAAGATGTAGTGGCCGAGCACAGTGGCTCACACCTGTAATCCCTGCACTTTGGGAGGCCGAGGCAGGAGGATCACTTGAGGCCAGGAGTTCAATATCAGCCTAGGCAACATAGTGAGACCTTGTCTCTACCAAATAAAAATTTTTTAAAAATTAGACAGGCATGATGTCACGCACTTGTACTCCCAGCTACTTGGGAGGCTGAGGCAGGAGGATCGCTTGAGCCCAGGAGTTGGAGGCCACAATGAGCTATGATTGTGCCACTGCACTCCAGCCTGGGCAACAGAGTGAGACCCTGCCTCTGCTATAAATAAATAAATATGTCTTGTATACCAGAAATTGGGTTAAATGTACATAGGGACAGAGAAGACATGGACTCTATGGGAAAGAAAAATAAGAAAACCATTTCTATGAAGTACAGTTTTTTTCCATTTTTTTCCCCAGTGTTATGAATTGGAATGTATTGGTTAAGACATGAGGATAGGGCCAGGCGTGGTGGCTCAACACTTGTAATCCCAGCATTTTGGGAGGCTGAGACAGGTGGATCACCTGAGGTCAGGAGTTTGAGACCAGCCTGGCCAACATGGCGAAACCCCGTTTCTACTAAAAATACAAAAAATTAGCCAGGCATGATGGTGGGCGCCTGTAATCCCAGCTACTTAGGAGGCTGAGGCAGGAGAATCACTTGAACCTGGGAAGCTGAGGTTGCAGTGAGCTGAGATCGTGCCTTTGCGCTCCAGCCTGGGTAACAAGAGCGAAACTCCACTCAAAAAATAAACAAATAAAAAATAAAAGCCATGAGGATAGAATGTCTAATTGGAGTTCCAGAAGAAGATAATAAAAAGACCACGTCCAGCCAAGGTGGATGGATCAATTGAGGCCAGGAATTTGAGAACAGCCTGGGCAACTTAGTGGCGCCCTCTCTCTACAACAAATTTAAAAATTGGCCAGGTGTGATGGTGAGCATTTGTGGTCCCAGCTACTCAGGGGGCTGAGGCAGGAGGATCACCTAAGCCTAGGAGCTCAAGATCGTGGTGAACCGTGATCACACCACTGTACTCCAGCCTGGGTGACAGAGTAAGACCCTGTCTCTAAAAAGAAAAAATAAAAAGATCAGGGCCAGTGGTGGTGGCTCATGCCTGTGATCCCAGCACTTTGGGAGGCTGAGGTGGGCGGATCACCTGAGGCCAGGAGTTCGAGACCAGCCTGGCCAACATAATGAAACTCCATCTCTATTAAAAATACAAAATTAGCCAGGTGTGGTGGCTAATTTTGTAATCCCAGAGCACACCTGTAATCCCAGCTACTTGAGAGGCTGAGGCAGGATAATCCCTTGAGCCCAGGAGGCGGAGGCTGCTGTGAGCCAAGATTGCACCATTGCACTCCAGCCTGGGTGACAGAGTGAGACACTGCCTCAAAAAAAAAAAAAAAATTATCATCTTCATCTTTGCCTCCCTAAATAATAGAGTTAGTTTCACATGATATAGACTACAGGTAAATGGAATCCTACTGTATATATTCTTCTACAACTCACTTTTTCACTCCACATTCTGTGAAATTAATCTAAGAAGATACATTCATTTTCACTACTCTCTCATTATCTAACGTGTGAATATCGTTTAATTCATCTGTCTGTTCTCTTGGTGATGGACATTTGGGTTATTTCCAGTTTGGATTGTTATTTATTTGCCCCTATGATCATACATGCACACATGTCAGTTTCTCTAGAGTATATACGTAGAATCAGAATTACTAGGTATTAGGATGAATCTCACACATAGAATGTTGAGTGAAAAATCAAGTCATGGAAAAATATATACAGCAGGATTCCTTTTATATAAAAAGACTCAAACATTCAATCTTAACAATATATTGTTTAGGGATGCATCTATATGGAGTTAAAAAATAATAATAATAAGACAGGCCAGGCATAGTGGCACATGTCTGAAAATCCCAGAACTTTGGGAGGCTGGAGTGGGAGGATCACTTGAGGCCAGGAGTTTGATACAGCCTGGGCTACAAAGCAAGACTCTGACTCTACAAAAAAGTTTAAAAGTTAGCAGAGCCTAGTGGTGTGTGCCTGTTGTCCCAGCTACTCAGGAGGCTGAGGCAGGAGGATCACTTGAGCCCAGGAGTGGGAGGCTGCAGTGAGCTATGATCGCACCACTGCACTCCAGCCTGGGCAACAGGCTTTTATTTTTTGTCTTAAAAAAATAAAAATAAAATAAGACACGACAACCACTCTCTTGAATTCTGTGTCTCTTGGGATAGAAGGCAGGGAGGAAGGGAGGTAGAATTAGGGCACATACAAGTACAAATAGGATCCCAAAGGTATTGATGTTTCTTATGGCATTCCTTAAGTTTTAAGTTGGGTGGTGGATAACATGCATCTTTATTCTTATCCTTCGAACCATTCATTTGTATTTTATACCATAGTATGTATAATACATCATGTTTTAAAAATCATAGGCTTTGCTGTTTGTCAGACCTTAGTTCAAATCCCTGCCCTGCCATTTGTTAGCATAATTGTGGTCAAGACATTCTACCTCTTATCCCCGGCTTCCTATCTGCATAGTAGGAATAATACCCGTCTCATATGATCGCTGTGGAAGCGAAGTTAAGTCAGGGTCAAAGTGGAAGATACCATCTGTATTTGAAAAAGTTGTAGGCCAGGTGTAGTAACTCAGTCCCAGCACATTGTGAGGCGAAGATGGGAGGATCACTTGAGCCCAGGAATTCAAGACCAGCCTGGGCAACATAGTGAGACCCCGTCTCTATTAAAAAAAAAAAAAACAATTAGCCGGGCTTGGTGGTGCACCCCTGTACTCCCAGCTACTCTGGTGGTAGAGGTGGGAGGATTGCTTGAGCATGGAAGGTCGAGGCTGCAGTGAGCTATGATCATGCCACTGCACTCCATCTTTGGTGACAGAGCAAGACTCTGTCTCAAAAAAATCAAAAATTAGGTCCAGGCATGGTGGCTTACACCTGTAATCCCAGCACTTTGGGAGGCCGAGGCAGGAGGATTACCTGAGGTCAGGAGTTCAAGACCAGCCTGGGCAAAATAGTGAAATCTATCTCTACTAAAAATATGAAAATTGGCTGGGCATGGTGGCACAAACCTGCAATCCCAGCTACTTGGGAGGCTGAGGCAGGATAATCCCTTGAGCCCGGGAGGCGGAGGCTGCAGTGAGCTGAGATTGTGCCACTGTACTCCATCCAGCCTGGGCAACAGATTGAGACTCTGTCTCGAAAAAAAAAAAAAAAAAAAAAAAAAAACAGAAAGAAAAAAGAAAAAGAAAAAATTGTAAAAAATACCTCCTGTGTAGCTAGTACAATTGACACTGCACAACTAAGGGACTGGGGTCTTAGTGGTGGCGGAATGGCCTTGCAGGGGGAGGCAGCGATGGCATTCTGGAAGGAGGTGGATCCTGAGTGAGGAGGAGCATGAGGTTCCAGAGTTCGTGTCACAGAGAGGACAAGATGGGGTCTGCGAAAGACCCCCCCACAAGCCCCATGGCTTGCAGAATGTGTTTGCTGGGTGGCCTCCTGCCTCTGACATCTTGTAAGGGTTACAGATGGCAGAGGAGAAGAGAGAGGAGGCCCCAGGGTCAGTTCAGCCTTTGTGATGTGTTCACAGGAGCTCCTGCCCAGGGGCCTGGACATCAAGCAGGAGGAGCTGGGGGACCTGGTGGACAAGGAGATGGCAGCCACTTCAGCTGCTATTGAAACTGCCACGGCCAGAATAGAGGTAGGAGGTTCCTGCAGGATCTCCTGAAACGATGCCTTTGCAGCTGCCCTTCGGCAACACTGCTCATTAGACATATCACAGTCGTTCATTAAGGCCATGGCGACCCCCTAAGACAGAAACCAGAATTTGCCAGGCACAGTGGCTCATGCCTGTAACCCCAGCACCTTGGGAGGATCACTCGAGTCCAGGAGTTTGAGACCAGCCTGGACATCATAGCAAGACCCCATCTCTACAGAAAATAAAATAATTAGCTGGGCATGGTGTTGCATGCTTACAGTCCCAGCTACTCCAGAGGCTGCAGGAGGATCACTTGAGCCCAGGAATTGGAGGCTACAGTGAGCCATGATTGCACCACTGCACTCTAGCCTGGGTGAGAGAGTGAGACCCTGTCTGTAAAAATGTTTTTAAATTGTAAAAAAAGAAAAAAAGAGACCAAAATCTGAACTCGCTAGTTTTTCTGAGTGATAGAAAATGAGAAGGTCCTCATGAGAGAAGGTGATCAGTTTCCTCAAGAATCAGATACTTTGGTGTCAGAACATCCTGGGTTCTGGCCGGGCGTGGTGGCTCACGCCTGTATTCCCAGTACTTTGGGAGGCTGAGGCAGGCAGATCATGAGGTCAGGAGGACAACGTGGTGAAACCCAGTCTGTACTAAACATACAAAAATTAGCTGGGTGTGGTGGCGCGTGCCTGTAATCCCAGCCACTCGGGAGGCTGAGGCAGGAGAATCGCTTGAACCCAGGGAGCGGAGGTTGCAGTGAGCCGAGATCGCACCGCTCACTCCAGCCTGGGTGACAGAGTGAGACTCCATCTCAAAACAAAAAGACACAGATCACAGAGCCAGCCCACTGCAGCTGCACTCCCGCTGAATAGATTAGAGTCTGGATTCTTTTTCTGACTCTCTCAAGGATGTGGGCAGGGACTTGGGGACTTCCAGATTCAGGTTTCCCAGCTACCACACGATGTTGGACTGAAAGTATAGTAGGACATTAGTGGATCCTTAATATTCAAGGCACATTTAGAAACCATGCTTCTTTTTCACAGGAGATGCTCAGCAAATCCCGAGCAGGAGACACAGGAGTCAAATTGGAGGTGAATGAAAGGTTGGTCTGAGCGGCACGGTGGGACCTAGGGGAGCAGGATCCGTCTTCCTGACATTGGGCTATACTTTGCATACTTATTAGGGAATTAGAGGAGAGCAGTAGCAACCACGGGGAAGGGCTGAGTTGATGTAATCATCAGTGACGGTATTAATGATGACAGCAATATTGCTGTTTCACTATATAAGAAAAGAAACCCCGGGCTGGCGCGGTGGCTCACACCTGTAATCCCAGCACTTTGGGAGGCTGAGGGAGGATCACCTGAGGTCAGGAGTTCGAGACCAGCCTGCCCAACGTGGTGAAAAATCGTCTTTACTAAAAATACAAAAATTAGCCAGGCGTGATGGTGCATGCATGTAGTCCCAGCTACTTGGGAGGCTGAGGCAGGAGAATCACTTGAACCCAGGAGGTGGAGGTTGCAGTGAGCCAAGATTGTGCCTCTGCATTCTAGCCTGGGCGACAGAGCAAGACTCTGTCTCAAAAAAGAAGAAAAGAAGCCCTAGGAATCACAACTTCACTATTCCTTACGATGGAGACCCACAATTAGATCTCTCTCACTCCCCAGCCTCTCCTTCGGTGCCTCCCCGCAGAATGTTCCAGCAATCTCAGCACGCTTCTTACCTCCCTTTCCCATTCCAAGCTTGCCTTTGGCTAGGAGTGGGGAAGAAAACCGTCGTGTTCATTGATCTTGGGTCTTGGTCTCAGTGTATCCCCGACTTGTTTGTTTATTTGTTTGGCAGGATCCTTGGTTACTGTACCAGCCTCATGCAAGCTATTCAGGTGCTCATCGTGGCCTCTAAGGACCTCCAGAGAGAGATTGTGGAGAGCGGCAGGGTGAGCGTGGGTGTGGGCCCTCGGCAGGAAGAGGAGGCATTGGTGGCAGACTCCCGCTCCACCGGACTCTGTGATGCTGCCATCTTGCTCTGTGTGTCCACCTGAGCACAGAGCTGCCACTCCTGTAGACATCAGCAGAGGCCCTGGGGAGAAGTCAGAGCTCTAGGACCTCCCCAGAGGGTGGCCAGGCATGTGTCCCAACTCCAGCTCCCTTCACACAGGCAGACATTGTTGGTACTTGCTGTGGGAGCCCCGCTTACACTGCAAACTTGGGTACTCTGAGGGAGACATGAGGACTTTTGCAAACGAAGCAGGTTCTGAATGCCAGCTTGAGACTGGCTTTTCACAGGGAGCTCGGCCTTGTCTGTTTCCAACAGCAGAGTCAACTTGCCCTTACAAATAGACTCTGCTGTCAGCCTCTTATCAACGCATCACTTCGTGGTCTCATACCTTTGCTGGGATTATCATAATGTTGTTTTTTTCTCATTTCCCCATATGCTGCCGCAGCTTGGGAGGCGTAAGTCCAGGGAGGGGTTAATGAGCCTGAGAATAGTGCCATAAAGCAAGCAGCCAGGCCTGCTTTGCTGGTGCCTTTTATCTTCCTGAGAGCTGATGTTTTCTGTTTCTAAAATAGAAAGATGGACTGCACAAGGATTATCTGCAGATTCTCAGACTATCAGACACTTCCAAAGCGTAAAAACATTTTTCAAATCCAAGTAGAAATATATTTTTTTAATGTATTCACTGTGTAGTCTCCTTTTTTTTTAGCAAATTGCAAAGAGTGGCTAGACTCTTTTCAGATAATAACTTATTCATATGAGAATATTTATTCTTACATATACAATACAGGAATGTCATGGTATGGTAGAAATGCTACAGGCTTTGGAGTCAGAAAAGCCCAAGATTTACTTCCATTTATTTCCTGCATGACCTTGGGAAAAGTCTTTTTGTTTGTTGTTTTGGGTTTTTTGTTTGTTTGTTTTTGAGACTGAGTCTCGCTCTGTCGCCAGGCTAGAATGCAGTGGTGCAATCTCGGCTCACTGCAACCTCTGCCTCCTGGGTTCAAGTGATTCTCCTGCCTCAGCCTCATGAGTAGCTGGGACTACAGGCGCACACCATCACACCCAGCTAATTTTTGTATTTTTAGTAGAAACGGAGTTTCACCATGTTAGACAGGATGGTCTCAATCTCTTGACCTCGTGATCTGCCCGCCTTGGCCTCGCAAAGTGCTGGGATTACAGGTGTGAGCCACCGTGCCCAGCCAGGGTTTTGTTTTGTTTTGTTTGAGACAGAATCTTGCTCTGTTGCTCAGGCTAGAGCGCAGTGACGCGATCTCGGCTCACTGCAACCTCTGCCTCCTAGGTTCAAGTGATTGTCCTGCCTCAGCCTCCTGAGTAGCTGGGATCACAGGCACCCACCACCACACCCAGCTAATTTTTGTATTTTTAATAGAGATGGTTTCACCATGTTGCCCAAGCTGGTCTTGAACTCTTGACCTCAAGTAATCCACCTGCCTCAGCCTCCCAAAGTGCTAGGATTACAGGCGAGCGCCACTGCACCCAGCCGGAAAAGCCATTTTGGTCTCTGAATCTTCTTTTTTGTAAAATGGGAATACTAATGCTTATGTCTCAGAGTTACTATGAGGATGATTTGGGATAATATATGTATAAAAGCACCTGCCATATAGTACGTGCTCAATAAAAGGTGGCTATTACTATTTTTTATTTCCCTAGGGTACAGCATCCCCTAATGAGTTTTATGCCAAGAACTCTCGATGGACAGAAGGACTCATCTCAGCCTCCAAGGCTGTGGGCTGGGGAGCCACTGTCATGGTGTAAGTATCCATTGGTACCAAGGCTCCTCCCATGACCCCTCTTCCATTGATCCACTCTAAACAATAGCTAAGGAGGGAAAAAAAAATCTATCCCTTAGAAATAAACTATTGATCAGGAAGTCAATAGGACCGAGTTTACAAGGGAGCCTGGCTCTCCCAGGGGACACAGGGCAGGCAGCCTCCCCTCCCTGTTTAGCCAAGGGCGATGGGGTGGTCTGGAGGTGGGATTGTGGAGGAGTTGCAGCTCATTTGCCCATAACCTAGTCCCTCTTGTCGTTTTCCATCAGGGATGCAGCTGACCTGGTGGTACAATGCAGAGAGAAGTTTGAGGAGCTAATGGTGTGTTCTCATGAAATTGCTGCTAGCACAGCCCAGCTTGTGGCTGCCTCCAAGGTAGGACCTGTGCTGGACCTCCTAGGACCCTGGAAGGCATGGTTAGAGAGTACTAGGCTAGGTTAAAGAGTACTTGGCTGCGTTAGGCAGTACTTGGGTGAGTTAGAGAGTACTTGGCTAGCTTAGATGGCACTTGGCTAGGTTAGACGGTACTTGGCTAGGTTAAAGAGTACCAAGGGGTTAGAGAGTACTTGGCTAGGTTAGATGGTACTTGGCTAGGTTAGAGAGTACTAAGGGATTAGAGAATACTTGGCTACGTTAGACAGCACTTGGCTAGGTTAGATGGTACTTGGTTAGGTTAGATGGTGCTTGGCTAGGTTAGAGACTACTTAGGAGTTAGAGAGTACTTGACTAGGTTAGATAGTACTTGGATGATGGGATGGAACTGGCCCTGAGAACAGATGATTTATGCAGGGCTCAGGCGGATTCGATTCCAAATAAAAATTCAGCCTCTTAAGGATCCCATACCATCCTCTTACAGAGGCCTTTTTTGTTTTTTTTTTGAGACAGAGCCTTGCTCTGTCACCCAGGCTGGAGTGCAGTGGCGTGATCTCAGCTCACTGCAACCTCTGCCTCCCAGGTTCAAGTGATTCTCCTGCCTCAGCCTCCCAAGTAGCTATGACTACAGGCACGTGCCACCACGCCTGGCTAATTTTTTGTATTTTTAGTGGAGACGGGGTTTCACCGTGTTAGCCAGTATGGTCTCGATCTCCTGACCTCGTGATCCACCCGCCTCAGCCTCCCAAAGTGCTGAGATTACAGGCGTGAGCCACCACACCTGGCCTTAGAGGCCTTTCATGTGACAGCGAGGAACGTCTGTACCCAGTCTGTACCTAGGTGCAACCACACATGTCCCTCGTGGCTTTCCTCACATCTGTTACAAGTGGCATTAGAAAGTCCCATCAATGCCAACTTCCGATTAGCAGTCTTGGCATTCAAGAAACACTCGAATAAGGAATAGGTTGGCATCATAAACAGGTTACCTGGCTTGGCTCTGAGATTCTACAACCCCTTTTTATTAGTGTTCAAATTTGAATCAGGCCAGGCACGATGGCTCACTCCTGTAATCCCAGCACTTTTAGGAGGCCTGAGGTCGGGAGTTCAAGACCAGCCTGGCCAACATGGTGAAATCCAGTTTCTACTAAAAATACAAAAAATTAGCCGGGTGTGGTGGCGGGCACTTGTAATCCCAGCTACTTGGGAGGCTGAGGCAAGAGAATCGCTTGAATCTGGGAGGCGGAGGTTGCATTGAGCTAAGATCATGCCATTGCACTCCAGCCTGAGCAACAAGAGCAAACTCTGTCTAAAAAAAAAAAAAATTATTTTTTGAATCAATATCATCAATGCCCCCAACTAATTCTCATGTAAAGCTGGTACCCCAAATCCTTTTAAAAGTTTCACAGTATCCTAGAGTGTTCTTTATTTGTCCTTATTTTCTTGTCATCCCAAATTGGTTTCCACAACTGGACACATTGTCCAAATAAGTGATAATGCTTAGAGTTTGGAAGCTACCAAGCAAAGAAGCCAGGAATAATTTTTTATACGATAGATATTTCAGGAGCTGACTATAGGCAGCAGATTTTGAGAAGCTGATTGATGATTGCTGTTTGGCCCACATATCTTTGCTAAGAACCATCAGAGCAATTATCTGATTCAGTCCTCGTTGCTCCAGGTGTTGTGTGAACCTAAATCCGCTTTGTCCTGGTAGGTGAAAGCTGATAAGGACAGCCCCAACCTAGCCCAGCTGCAGCAGGCCTCTCAAGGAGTGAACCAGGCCACTGCCGGCGTCATGGCCTCAACCATTTCTGGCAAATCACAGATCGAAGAGACAGGTAGCCTTTCCAAAGGGACCCTTATCCACCCTGTTGAGCTCTTCTCTGCATCCTTCCCTGTGCCCAACCAAATCCCACAGGACTGTGTCTAAATTCTTTCATATTTTTCATCTTTTTATTTTATTTTTTTCTTTATTTCTGTTTTTGAGACGGGGTCTCACTCTGTCGCCCAGGCTGGAGTGCAGTGGTACGATCTCTGCTCGCTGCAACCTCCACCTTCCTGGTTCACACGATTCTCCTGCCTCAGCCTCCCGAGTAGCTGGGATTACAAGCGCCTGCCACCGTACCCGGCTAATTTTTATATTTTTAGTAGAGACGGGGTTTTACCATGTTGGCCAAGCTGGTCTCGAGCTCCTCACCTCAGGCGATCTGCCCACCTTGGCCTCCCAAAGTTTGCTGGGATTATAGGTGTGATCCACCACACCCTGACTTCTGTTTGTTTGTTTGTTTGTTTTTGAGACAGTCTTGCTCTTGTTGCCTAGGCTGGAGTGCAATGGCTCAATCTTGGCTCACTACAACCTCTGCCTCCAGGGTTCAAGTGATTCTCCTGCCTCAGCCTCCCAAGTAGCTGGAATTACAGGTGCCCACCACCGCACCTGGCTAATTTTTGTATTTTTAGTAAAGACGGGGTTTCACCATGTTGGCCAGGCTGGTCTCAAACTACTGACCTCGTGATCACCCACCTCAGCCTCCCAAAGAGCTAGGATTACAGGAGTGAGCCGCCATGTCCGGCCCCCTCAGTTACTTTCATGCAGTGTTGACAAATGGCAAGCCAGGCGTTTCCACAGAGCACTGGCATTGGCTGCCTCTCAGGTGCCAGTCAGCCAGGGTAGAATTTGATAAGACCTTCTTGTTTCCATCCTTGCAGACAACATGGACTTCTCAAGCATGACGCTGACACAGATCAGATGCCAAGAGATGGATTCCCAGGTGAGAGCTCCATCTGTAAGTCTAGATAGCCTCTATTGCCTAGACATGGACTCTAAATATTATTCCCATGGAGAAAAGCCAGAGGGAAATGAACACAGGTGCACCTACTAACCCAAGACTGCACGTAAATCTTGCTGGAAGAAACAGTGGAGGTAGAGAAGGTGATTAGTGAAGATCAGAATCCTTGTTTTTTTGTTTGTTTGTCTTGTTTTGTTTTTTTTCTTTTTTGAGATGGAGTCTCATCCTGTCACCCAGGCTGGAGTGCAGTGGCGTGATCTCAGCTCACTGCACTCTCCACCTCCCGGGTTCAAGCAATTCTCCTGCCTCAGCCACCAGAGCAGTTGGCATTACAGGCACCTGCCACCATGCCCAGCTAATTTTTTTTTTTTTTTGTATTTTTAGTAGAGACAGGGTTTTGCCATGTTGGCCAGGCTGGTCTCAAACTCCTGACCTAGGGTGATCTGCCTGCCTCAGCCTCTCAAAATCCTGGAATTACAGGCATGAGCCACCACGTGCAGCCACAATTGCTCTTTAAGTCTCTCTCAAACATCCTTTTGGCATCAGAATAAACTTAATGACAGTTCACTCTTTTAAAGCCTCTGCTTTTGGGGCTTGGGTACTCATTCTCACAAGAGTCTCTGTGCAGGGCCCAGAGCCAGAGGCATCATCAAAATCCTGGAAACATCAGCTCTGGTAGCAGAGCAGAGAATCAGCAAGAAGAAAGGCGGCACTGTTCTGACATCAGTCAGAGCTGGCCTCAAATCTCAGCTTGGCCACTCTGAGCCAAGTGACTTCTAACCTCTCTAAACAACAGTTTCCTGATTTTTAAATCGTGGATAAGCATATTACTTTCTCAAAGGGTAGCTCTGAGAACTTAGAGGAAATTACAGATAATGCATTGGCATGGTGCTTGGCATACAAGAAGCACTATGATTAATTTTAAATGTTTTCTTAATATTGTAATCTACATAAGTATACACTAGAACCAAGTGCAAAATCTTTATGCATTTGTAGAAAACATGCTACCTTCCTTCTTTCCCCAAAGGCCACTTTTCAAGTTCCCACACATAGGTTGGGCTAGTGGCCAGGTAGGGTGGCTCACACCTGTAATCCTAGCTCTTTGAGAGGCCAAGGTAGGAGGATTGCTCAAGGCCAGGAGTTCAGGACAAGCCTGGGCAACATAGCAAGATCCCCATGTTTAAAAAAAAAATGAATTAGCCAGATGTGGTGGCAAGTGCCTATAGTCCCAGCTACTCAGGAGACTGAGATGGGAGATCTCTTGAGCCCAGGAGGTCAAGGCTGCAGTGAGCTATGACCGCACCACTGCACTCCAGCCTGGGTGACAGAGCAAGACTCTATCTCTAAAAAATGAAAAATAAAAATAAACTGGACTAGTCACAGGGAGCTCACAGGACCATTCATAGGATTACAATTATCACTGAATATCCATGATGCCCTTCCAGGTGCCAAGAGTTGTGCTGGGGACCCACACAAAGCAATGCATAAAACAAGGGTCTTGCCTTCAAAGAGCTCATAGTTTAGCATGGGACAGAAAACTAATGGGCTTCAAGAATGGCAGGGAGATGAATGTGTGTAGTAGTGTCTGCTGGAAAATCAGAGCTGCTTCAGGTAAAAGCCCTATGCCCCAACAATCATGCCCTGCCCCCGACCTTCTAGCCCAGCACGACCACCAGAGAAAGCTGGATCCATGGCATAGGTGCTGGGATCAGCAAGCCACAACTTCAGAGAAGCCACAGAGCAGGCTGTTTTGGGAACTGGAGAACATCTGGAACCCTCAGGGTCTGGATGGACCCAGACCCCAGGCAAAGAGAAATCAACATTTGGTGGGGAGAGGAAAGTTGGAGCTGAAAGGGAAAGCCATTCCTGAATTCCAGGCCCTCCAGAAACAAGGCTGATGGCAGCCAAACTAGCTTCAGGCCCCACCTGCTGGTGCAGCTCAAATATCAGCAAAATGAAAGCCACAGCAAGACGCACTTTCTGCTGCCAATGCCCAAAATAAATCAACGTCCCCCAGGTGGGAACTGCAGAAGGGAAAGCCTAGTTTTGTGCTAGGAAGGAAAAAAGGAGAAGGGGAAGAAGGAAGAAAGGAAGGAACGAAGGAGGGAGGGAGGGAGGAAGGAAGGAAGGGAAGGTGGGAGGGAGGGAGAAAGAACAAAGGGAGGAAGGAAGAAAGGAAAAGTGAGAAAGGAAGGAAGAAAGGGAAAAAGGAAGAGAGAGGGAGGAAGGGGGGAAAAAGGAAGGGAGATAGGGAGGGAGGGAAAAAAGGAGGAAGGAAGAAAAGGAGATTGGGAGGGAGGGAGGAGGAAAAGGAAAGGAAAATTCAGGGCTGTCTCCAGAACCCATGAGGACAACACGCCAAGGGAGCTGTGCAGATGAGGCTGCCAGGGCTGCTGGAGGTGGCAGCTGCTGCTTGTTATTTCAGTTTTGCCACCAGTCTGGGAGATGCTGCTTTGCTCTGAACAAATCCGCATTAAGATGAGAGAGATGTCTAGACACATTTAATCCAGAAAATCCCTCTTTCTGAAAGGAAATCACTCTCTACTTGGTAGAGATATCAAGAGGGAGTTGTAAAGGGATATAAAAAGCATGGATTTGGGCATCAGACAGATCTATGTTCAAAACCCAAGCCTCACACTAGATATCTTTGCTCCTGGGCAAGTCAGCATCTCTTGGGGTCAGATTTTCTGATTACAAATGGAAAGAAATCATGCTGACCTCACATGACTGTTGTCAGGGTTATCATTTCATACAATATTCACTGAGAGCCTTCTAGGTGCTAGGAACTGTGCTGGGATCTATACAAGCTAATGAATAAGGCAAGGTTCTTGGCTGGGAGCGGTGGCTCATGCCTATAATCCCAACACTTTGGGAGGCTTAGGCAGGCAGATCGCGAGGTCAGGAGTTCGAGATCAGCCTAACCAACATGGTGAAACCCATCTCTACTAATAATACAAGAATTAGCTGGGCGTGGTGGTGGGCACCTGTAGTCCCAGCTACTCAGGAGGCTGAGGCAAGGGAATCACTTGATCCCAGGAGGCGGAGGTTGCAGTGAGCTGAGATTGTGCCATTGAACTCCAGCCTGGGTAACAGAGTAAGACTCTGTCTCAAAAAAAAAAAAAAAAAAAAAAAAAGATTCTTGACTTCGGAGAGCTCATTGTCTCCTGTGGGTGGATAACTAAGAACCATAGGCTCTCGTGGGCAGCTGTGTCTACTTGTACAATGGAGAGTCTAAAACACAGGAGGGAAGAGGAGAGAAGGGAAGAGTCCCTGGAAGAAATGGAATAGAGTGTCTCAAAGTTTGAGTTTGAGCTTTCTGGTAGATAAGATGTCTCTGGCATTCCACGAAGAGAGGCCTGCCTGAGCCAAAGGCACAGGGATAGAACCAGAAAGTGAAAAGGGAAAAACAGCAAGAAGGGGACAGCAGAGGTGAATGGGGTGGATGGAGGCCCAGCTGAGGAGGGGCTCACATAGTGAACTAAGGAGTTTGTGCGTCCTTGTGCCAGCACAATGCTTTAGCTCCAGCCTGGCCTGCTCCAAAAAGGCTTTGAAGAAGCCAAGACTGAACTTCATCCAAAAGTCATTGAAAACTTTAACTTAAAGAAACAGTATGATTGCTGGGTACAGTGGCTCATGCCTGTAATCCCAGCCCTTTGGAAGGCTGAGGCAGTTGGATCACTTGAGGCCAGGAGACTGAGATCAGCCTGGTCAACGTGGTGAAACCCCGCCTCTACTAAAAATATGAAAATTAGCTGGGCATGGTGGCAGGCATCTGTAATCCCAGCTACTCAGGAGGCTGAGGCAGGAGAATCACTTGAACCTGGAAGGCGGAGGTTGCAGTGAGTTCGTGCCACTGCATTCCAGCGTGGGCGGCAGAATGAGACTGTCTCAAAAGAAAAAAAGAAAGAAAAGAGAGAAATGGTATGATCATTCCTAAGTGTCTTAGTCCATTTTGTGCTGATATAAAGGAAGACTGGGTGACATAAAGAAAAGAGGTTTGTTTGCCTCATGGTTCTGCAGGTTGTACAAAAAGCATGATGCCAGCATCTGCTTCAGGTGAGGCCTCAGGGAGCTTCCACTCATGGTGAAAGGCGAAGGGGATCCAGCATCACATGATGAGAAAGGGGGGGAAGAGAAAGGGGGGGGAAAGAAAGGGGCGACCAGGCACAGTGGCTCATGCCTGTAATCCCAGCACTTTGGGAGGCCAAGGTGGGTGGATCACCTGAGGTCAGGAGTTCAAGACCAGCCTGACCAACATGGTGAAACCCCGTCTCTACTAAAATTACAAAATTAGCCGGGCATGGTGGCAGGCACTATAATTCCAGCTACTTGGGAGGCTGAGGCAGAAGAATCTCTTGAACTCAGAAGGCGGAGGTTGCAGTGAGCCAAGATCACGCTGCTGCACTCCAGCCTCAGTGACAGAGCGAGACTCTGTCTCAAAAAAAAAAAAAAAAAAGAGAGAGGGGTGCCATGCTTTTTTTTTTAGACAGCCAGCTCTCTCATGAACTAATACAGTGAGAACTCACTCATTACTGCAGATACAGTGCCAAGCCATCATGAGGTCCCCACCCCTGTGACCCCAAACACCTCCCACCAGGCCCCACCTCCAAATTCGGGAATCACATTTCAACATGAGATCTGGAGGACACTCATATCTAAACGCCATCAATAAGATCTGTGAAAATGTCTGACACCAGTAAGTGATCCGTACATCCTGGTTTCCTTCTATGCACTGAGATGGGAAGCATTTCATTAGCAGGATGCTTCCATCTTCCAAGTATGTATCTAGTGTTTTATTGCCCGATGTCATCTGGGGGATGGGGGGAACCAGATTGGTTTCACAGAGGAAAAGGAGTGAAGTTGTCTCAAAGGAGACCAAGCAAGCTGCTCTGCAAAGAAACCCTGTATGCCGTGGCTTCAACAGGAGAGGAGTGCATTTCTTTTCTCCATACCCTTTCAGAATGGGCAGGCAGGATCTGTGCCAGGGAGTCCAGGAGGGACCTCGGCCTTATCTGTGTCTTTGGGTTTGGAGTCGGTACATGACCACATCTGTGTTTGAGCCACACGACATGGAAACAGGTACTTCCACTCACATCCTATTCACCTGGACTCGATTCTATGACCATGTGGATGTTGAGTTTGAGATGCTACCAGGTTGTCCAAGAGACAGCTAGAAACACAGAACTTGAGTCTAAGAATGGGCAGGAGCCAGGTGCGGTGGCTCATGCCTGTCATCTCAGCACTTTGGGAGGCTGAGGCAGGAGGATCACTTCAGGTCAGGAGATCCAGACAGGTCTGGGCAACACAGCAAGACCCTATCTCAATCAGTCAATCAATATGAATAAGTCATAAATAAACCTGTTGATGTGCCAAGCACAGGACCTGGGTCCTAATCAAAATTCCTGTCTTGCTGGGTCCAGTGGCTCATGCCTGTAATCCCAGCACTTTGGGAGGCTGAGGCAGGAGGATCACTTGCACCCAGGAGTTCAAGACCAGCCTGGGCAACATAGCAAGACCCCATTGCCAAAAAACTTAAAAATTATCTGGCATGGTGGCATGTGCTTCGAATCCCAGCTACTCAGGAGGCTGAGGTGAGAGGATTGCTTGAATTCAGGAGGTTAAGGTTGAAGTGAGCTGTGATCATGCCATGCCACTCCACTCCAGCCTGGCTGACAGAGTGAACCCCGGCATCAAAAAATAAAAAAGTGCAGGGGTCAGAGGTGATTCTCTTGCCCTCCTGGAGTCCCTGGTCTTACAAAATGTGATACTGGCTGCTGAAGGCCATGGTGTCAAAAAATTATAAGGTGGCGCTGATTTAGTCTCTGGCTGCTTGCTCACTGCAATAATTTGGACAAGTTACTCACTGAACTTCTCTGAGACTATTTTTTCATCTGTAAAAATTGGTTGTGATGATGATATAAATCTAAATAAAATAAAATACAGAAAGTGCCTGGTTCGTGATAGGTCTGTTGAATGCTGTCTTTCCTTTCTTGTGAACAATGCTAATTGACATGGAATTTCTGAGTGAGACTAAAGTGCATTCAAAAAGTTTAGGGTGGGGGGTGGGGCCACTGGAGTCTTTCTATCCAAGAGAATATCATTACAGCTGGAAGCTACAGTAGAAAGTCAAAATAATAGGCAGTCGGAAGTCACAGAAGGGCCGGGTGCAGTGGCTCATGTCTGTAATCCCAGCACTTTGGGAGGCTGAGGCAGGAGGATCACTTGAGGCCAGGAGTTTGGGACCAGCGTGGGCAACATAGCAAGACCTCATCTCTACAATTTTTGTTTTTACATAGCCAGGCATGGTGGCATGAACCTGTAGTCCCAGCTAGTTGAGAGGTTGGGGGGAGGCGGCAGGCAGGAGGATTGCTTAAGTTCAGGGGGTAGAAGCTATAGTTGCAGTGAGCTATGATCCAGCCCCTGCACTCCAGCCTCTGATACAGTGAGACCCTGATAAATTTGAGCCACAGCACTCATATTTATATTTTTTATATATTTTTATATTTTTTCTCTCCTGGTGTCTTTAAAGGTAATTTTTCCAGATCTAACCCAGTTCACTCCTTTCTTCAGGGGTGTTTGCAAAGCAATGTCTAGTATGTAGTAAATGATATGTACCTGTTAGCTGTCATATCATCCTTATGATAAATCCCTTCTTTGTTCATCAGATTTTAATTTTAATAATTACATTTTTATCTCCAGAGTTCTCTTTCATTCTTTTTCCAAATCTGTTTGGTCATGTTTGATAATCCATTTTTCCTTGCTATCTTTATTCTCTTTTATTTCTTTAAACATGGTATTCTTAGGTAGAATGTCTTCTGTACCTGATAATGCCAGAATATTTGAAGACCTCAGGGGTTAAAATCTGTTCATAGTTGTTTAAACTGACTGTCATCCATGTGTGTTTTGCCATTTTTCCCTAGGAGTTCTTACTTGCCTGAAGTTAACCTGGGAGCACCCTGGAGGCTCTAAGCTGAAGATGCTGACTCCCCAAGGTACTCTGCATCTGCTATTTCTGGAAATTGGAATGGCTCTCAAACTAGGGATGCTTTAAGTTATTGGCTTTATTTTCTCTGACTTTATGGATGGTACTAAAGTAACCCTAGATCCATATGAGAATAGTCCTGTACCAGAGCTAGCAAATTCCATTGGAGTCTAGTTAATTGTCACTAATTAAATTCTATCCAGAGTCACAGCAGTGACACACATGCTTTTTTTGTTTCTTCAGTCTAGCTGTTCACTGATTGTTTAGACCCCGTGAGAGTGAACCTTTAGGAGGGCATCTCAAGCCCAGCATCCTCCCCCTTGCATGACCTCCAGATCCATTTTCTAATACCTGGTGTGATAATAATCCTCAACGTTTCAGGCACCTGGTTGCATCATTTTACCCAGGATGACTCTTCCTTCACGATCACTCACCTCTCCGGTGTCAGCTCATGATTTGTTTGTTTGAGTTGTGGTTTTTAGGACATTCCTTAGTTTCTTGTGGGCTCAGCAATGCACAGGCAAGTATGGTTTCTTTGTGATTTATTCAGCATGTAGATATTCCACAGTATAAACGCTTTCCAGCTCATCTTGTCCACCACATGGCTGGAAGAGGAAATTCATACAGACCTCAGGGATAACTCTAATTAATAAACGGCTGTTCTCTGGGCCCCACCAGCCAGGGAGAAAGGACCAGACACTTAACTTTCATCCCTCTTGCTCCCAGCCTTTTCAAATGCTCCCAGAAGAGTGCTGCTGGGCCCTAGGAGAATGTCTTATAGGTGCTGTGAAGTTTACATTTCCACCTTTTCTCTTTTGCTCTCTAGATTGCAGTGCTGCTATTTCTGGTCACCAGAGACATCAAAATGTTCACTCTGTCTCCCTTGTCCACCAAATCACCCTGTATTTGCTCTTGCTGCTGCTGTTTCTGCCCCAGACCCAGGACACCAACTTTTGGATGAAGAATGCCAATATCAAGAGTCACAGCACCATCCCATTCACTCTAGGCTGGTTCACCCTTGTGAACAAGACCACCATCCTATGGCTATTGGCATCTTTGTTCTCCACTTCCACACCAGTCATAGAACACCTTTTTATTTTTTGTCAGGGAGGGAGGCTCAGGGTGAAAGACATTCATTATCCCTATAAGCAACACGCTCTGAGCATATATACACACATACACATACATACATATATTTATACATACGCACACATCTATTTATCTGCACTTTCATCACCAATCCCATCTTTCTCTTGGAATCAGGTCATTTTCTGCAGACTTGGTAAGCACCAGGAGATTCAGACATCATAACTCTCTCTCTCTCTCTCTCTCTCATTCTCTCTCCCCTTCTCCCCCGCGGCCACCTCACTGCTTGGCTACTCTGTTTCCTGGGACATGGAGTCCTCATTTATACTCATTGAAATGTGTTGATGAGAATTTTGCAGAAAAAAAATAGGAAAGCAAGAAGAAGAAAGAGAAGAAAAAGAATCACATGAATGAAATTTGGGTTCTAGTTAATAAGTAATACAGAGCAAAGTCTAACAAATCCAAAGTTGTATTTTTTATGCTATGAGCATATTGTTTATTTACTAAAGATGCTCCTCACTCCTTCCTAATTCCTGTGAGACCATGGAACACCCTTTAGTGGCATGAATTGGTTTTCATCTCAGTAAACCTGTTTTGAGCACCTGCTGGGCTGAAAGCACACAGCTGGATGTGTTGGAAAATACAAAGTTGAAAATATATCTTTTCCCTTTCACCCATGTCCATGCATATCAACCACAATCATCCTCCAAGGCTCATATATGCAGTTATTTCTGATACACAGTGCTTAGGACACAGTACATACTCAATAAATATTTGCTTAGGGAACAAATAAATAGGTCTGCTTGGATGTCCAAACGCAATAAAGGCACACCACAGTACCAGCAGGTAGCAACGCACCTCTCCCTTCAAACACTACTCAAATAAGCCAGACAATAACCATTAGCATCAAACCCTGTTTCCTTCCTTTGAACCACCCCAGTTTTGGCATTTCTCTTGCCTCCTTTTTCTCGGTACTTGCGTATCTCTACCTCAATTCACCACCTCAGTTCAGTTCTGGCGCCTTCCCATTGTTGCATGCTATTAGCACATCTACTGAAATACCTGCCAGTTGATTCCAACTTTGTTGCAATATTTCACATCAGACCTTTTGGAGAGGGTCGGAGGTGTGCTGTCAGCTTTCCAGAAAGGAACCTCCAGCAAATACCAGGTTTCAGTTTCACTCAGCTCTGCCTTCCACTCTACCTTACCAGTTTTTAAATAGAGTGTTGGTACATCCAGAGCTGTGTACCTTTCAGGAAGATTGCCCTGAAAAAAATGGCAGATAAAGAGAAATTAGTCTGGAGGCAGAAAGTTAAGAAAATATACTCTCATCCAAGTGAAAAGAAATGAATGAGCTAAGGTGGTAATGAAGAGGGAGAATCAGAAAGAAATGACACATAAAGGGAAGCAAATGGCCTGGAAAAGTGATTGGATGAGATTCAGATTTAGCAAGCTATGGTGGACTGGTAATCTGTGAAGCATGGTGCTGTATCAAAGAAAATGGCCTTTATGGATCAGAGCTGCCAGAGAAGGTGCCACAGACGTGATGAAATGGGAGCTAAGTCCTCAATGACAAAGAATAGGATGTGATTCCAGGTGGGAGACAATGATTGGGGAGCATGTTGTGGGAACCACAGAAACAACCATGGATCCTGTAGTATCCTTACCATCAAGGCTTGATAGGGTTTCAAAGATTTGCTGGACATCTATTGTCCTTCTCTGCCCAGCACTCATTTCTTCTTCTGAAAACAAAGCCCATCTTTCTAATGGGGAAGCAAATCATTGTGAATCACCAATACTGACCACTCCCTTATCCTGGCTACCAGAGTGAACAAATAATACAACGAATGTGGACCAGGCGCGGTGGCTCACGCCTGTAATCCCAGCACTTTGGGAGGCCGAGGCGGGCGGATCACGAGGTCAGGAGATCGAGACCATGGTGAAACCCCGTCTCTACTAAAAATACAAAAAATTAGCTCGGCGCAGTGGCGGGCCCCTGTAGTCCCAGCTACTCGGGAGGCTGAGGCGGGAGAATGGCGTGAACCCGGGAGGCGGAGCTTGCAGTGAGCCGAGATTGTGCCGCTGCATTCCAGCCTGGGTGACAGAGCGAGACTCCGTCTCAAAAAAAAAAAAAAAAAATAACAACGAATGTGAGGACTCTATTACCCTGACCTCAGGGATTGGTTCAAGTATGGACAATCAGCCTAAAAATTTCCAATTAGAAGGATTTAAAAGATTGAGATGATCTATTCCAAGGCGTTAGGATTTGTATTTCTTTTTCTAGCTAAAATTAATGTACTCAATTTATTTTCCCCCTCCTCTACCCTACACACCCACTATTGTAGCCACAGGGACAGTTGTATGTAATAAAAACCCAATGCCAAATAGCCTAAGAGTTTAAGAACATTAAAAAAATAGCCTGGTTCCCAAGCTACTTTTCCTTCCACTGTACCCTACTGTGTTCATCACCCTTGTAGAAACTTTGGCAGAGTTATGTAATACAGACGGTATATCTCCTCCAAGAAAAGAGATTTGTTTGCTAATTACACAACCATCCTCTCACTGTTTCTGCTCCGTTATCTCTTGTTACCTCTTACACAAGTTTTTAAAGACAGGATACAAGATGATGTGACTTTACATTGCACAAGCAGGCACCCATGCCTTTGAAATGTGCTACTGGCTTTTATTTATGACTGATTATACAGTTCTCTTTATTCTCCTATGCTAGGCTTTTCAAGGTAAAAGTTTAATTGTAAAATTGGATAGGGATTAGGGAGGAACAAATACCACCCTATTGTAAACACCCACATTTTCTGCATTGAAGATGCATGGCTGTGCTGGATTGCAGAGTTTGCAGGATGAGAAGACGTAGTCCACACCTAGGTGCTGACATTCTAAAATAAATCAAACCTGTGTTGTTCAGTTGAGGTGCTGGGAGTCTCTTCTATTACGATCTCCAAATTTAATGTAAAGAGTGTCTCTGAACACCTTTCATGAGGCAAATGTAATATAGGTCTGGTGTTCACATGTTCAATGAAAATCTGTGATCAATGGATTAAGTTTTTACAGGACTTTTGAGAAAAACATTTGAAAACTGCTTGGAATGATTTGGATGGGAATATTAAAATAAGCCCATATCTTGAGAACTGTTTATGAGAAAACTTATGCTACTAGACTTTTAGGGGAAATCAGCAAATCACAAGAAAACGTGCTGAACTGGAAGATTATCTCAAAAAATAAAATTCCAAGGAAAAACTTAGGCTCATCGCATAAACAATTACTCATATTTTTCTAAGCCTTTCCATTAACAAAGATTTTACTCACAGACCCTTATGTGAGTTAGAGAGCTGGCACTATTATTTTTATCCTCTTTTGACAGCTGCTGGAGTTGAGGTGTAGGGTGGTTAAGCAATCTGCAGAGGTCAGACAGCTAAGAAATGGGGAAGGCATGACACAAAGACCTCCCCTGCCTCTCGGTCCAGAAGGCAGCATGAAAGAAGATGGGATCTGCAGTCAGGGCTTCCCAGACATTGGCCACAACTTCCTGCTATGTAGGACCAGCTACTTAATCTTTTTAACATCGTTGCTCTTTCTCACCTGCTATGGTTGCTCCTTCTGCTTGGAAAAATGTCCCCACTTTATTCTCTTTAAAAAAAAAAAACATAAAAAATCTTGTGAATTTAAGTTCCTTGTACATGCCCAAAGGAATATAAATCATTCTGTTATAAAGATACATGCATGTGTATGTTCATTGCAGCACTATTCACAATAACAAAGACATGGAATCAACCTAAATGCCCATCAATGATAGACTGGATAAAGAAACTCTGGTACATATACACCATGGAATACTGTGCAGCCATAAAAAGGAATGAGATCATGTCCTTTGCAGGGAAATGGATAGAGCAGGAGGCCATTGTCCTCAGCAAACTAACACATGAACAGAAAACCTAATACCTCGTGTTCCCACAAGTGGGAACTGAATGATGAGAACACGTGGACACATCGGGGGAAACAACACACACTGGGGCCTGTCAGAGGGCAGTGGGGAGGAGGGGGAGCATCAGGAAGGATAGCTAATGGATGCTGGACTTAATACCTGGATGATGGGATGGTCTATGCAGCAAACCATTATGGTACATATTTACCTATGTAACAAACCTGCACATCCTGCACACATACCCCTGAACTTAAAATTTTTAAAAATTAAAAAATCTTTATCAACTCAATATCATCACCTCCCTTAGGTTATCTTCCCTGATACTCAAGCCTCCCCTCAAAATCAGGGTTATATGCCCATCTTGTGCTCCTATAGCTGCACCCTATGTCTGCCCCAAGTTTCTATTGCACTTTTCAGAGCAACTGGTCACTTATATATCTCAAGGGTAGAGACATTATGAGGTGCAGTTGTCTATTAAAGTTGAAAGCAAACTCTAAGGATGCCTAGGTGAGTCTCCTGCAGCCATTTCTTACTAACTGTGGGATCTTAGGTAAGTTGATTGGCCCTTCTATGCTTCATTCTCATACTTGCAAAATGAGTATTTATTAGTTTCTTATGGCTCCTGTAGCAAATTACCATAAACTTGGTGGACAGAAACATCAGAAATTCATGCTTGCACAATTCTGGAGGCCCAAAGTCTGCTATCAAGGTGTTGGCAGGGCCATGGTCCTGTGAAGGCTGTAGAAGATGATCTGTGTCTTGTCTCTTCCAGCATCTGGGGGCTCTGGGTATTCCATGGCCTGTGGCTCTATCACCCCAATATCTGCCTCCATGGTCCCATTGCCTCCTCTTCTGTGTGCTGCTTCCCTGTGTGTCTCCTACGAGGGCACTTGCCACTGTATTTAGGGCCATCTTGGATAACCCAGGATGACCTCCTTATCTCAAGATACTTAATTACATCCGCAAAGACCCCCTTCCCAAATAAGGCCACAATCACAGGTCCAGGGATTTGCATACGGATGTATCATTTTTGGATGATCCCTATTCAACCCACTACAAGGTATTATAACAGTTTGCTTGGTTTTTATATTTGTTGGGAATATTGAAGGAAATGATGCACATAAAGCTCTCAGAACAGTAGCTGGCAAAGAATAAAATGTTCAATGTTCAATAAATGATGGCCATTATTATCATGCTGTTTCCTAGTGACTATCACAGAGGCTGGCATATATATATATATATATATACACACACACACGTATATGTGTGTATATATATATATATATGCCAGCATATATATATGTGTGTGTGTGTATATATATATATATATATATAGAGAGAGAGAGCTATATATATACACTATATATATAGCTATCACAGAAGCTGGCATATATATATATATATAGAGAGAGACATATATATATACTAGCTATCACAGAGGCTGGCATATATATATATATATACACACACACACACACATATATATACACACATATATATGTGTATACATATATATGCCAGTATATATATGTGTGTGTATATATAGAGAGCTATATATATACACTATATATATAGCTATATATATACACTATATATATAGCTATATATATACACTATATATATAGCTATATATATACACTATATATATAGCTATATATATACACTATATATATAGCTATATATATATACACTATATATAGCTATATATATACACTATATATATAGCTATATATATACACTATATATATAGCTATATATATACACTATATATAGCTATATATATACACTATATATAGCTATATATATACACTATATATATAGCTATATATATACACTATATATATGCTATATATATACACTATATATAGTGTATATATAGCTATATATATACACTATAGCTATATATACACTATATATAGCTATATATACACTACATAGCTATATACTATATAGTGTATATATACTATATATACACTATATATAATACATATATACACTATATATAGTGTATATATAGCTATATATATACACTATAGTATATATATCGCTATATATATATACACTATATTATATTAGTGTATATATATAGTTCTCAATTCTTATTTTCCTGTTTTCCTAAGTTAGAGATGTTAACTAGCACACTCTAGATATATTGCTAACATCAAGGGCTTAAATAGATCATGCTAGTTAATCTTCACTTTAACAAGGATATTCAGTTAACCAGAATTCTCCTCCCCCATGACATGTGAACCTTGGCAGTGCTTCCAGTTGTAGCTCTTTCTCAAGGGAAGAGTCTCCATGTTGAGGGCATGGAGAATTTTGCTCTTTGCCAGTCCTCAAATAATGAATGACTTCATTTAAAATAAAGTTGAAGAGGTCAAGTGTATGTGATTATAGACGTGGGAAGGCTGTGAAAGCAGCCATCGAATAACCACCCTGCAAGATTACAGGCATGAAGAGGGACCAAGACTGGAAAAGAAATGACTTGCCCAGGTCATTCCTTGAGTTGTCAACAAGGCAAGATCTCTATTCATCCAGATTCAGCCCAGTCTTATTCTCACCAATGCTCTGCCTCAACTTGCTGACACCATTCAGTGCAAGAACTAATACCCACAATAATATCATCTATTTGAAAAACTGGAGGATCAGAACCAATTTATGTGACTCAACAAAATCTTACTCTCATAAGCTCTCAAGACTCTTCCAATAGACCCATGTAATAATAATACATAATACCCTTATAATTTGTATTTTGTGTTTCACTTTTATTTGCAAACAGTACCTCAGAAAAGCAGTATAAGATATTTCAGGCTTATTTGACACACCTAAAAGTCCTCTACTTTTCTTTTTTTTTTTTTGTTTACTTTTGCTTTTGTTTTTGGAGACAGGGTCTCACTCTACTGCCCAGGCTGGAGTGCAGTGGCATGATCATGGTTCACTGCAGCCTCGACTTCCTGGGTTCAAGTGATCCTCCCACCTCAGCCTCCCAAGTAGCCACAGGTGTGCACCACCATGTCTGGCTAATTTTTGTATTAGTTTGGTGCAAAAGTAAGTGAGTTTTTGCCATTAAAAGTATTAATAATTCCAAAAACCACACTTTTGTACCAACCTAATACAATATATAATATAAATATTTTTAATAATATTTTTTGTAGAGACGGTGTTTCACCCTGTTGTCCACAGTGGTCTTGAACTCCTGAGCCCAAGCTATCTGCCCACCGTGACCTCCCAAAATGCTAGGATTACAGGCATGGGCCACTATGCCCAGTCCAACTTTTCTTCATAAGAGGGTCACTCTTTCCTCTTCACTAACTCCATATCTATTCCATGCCTCCTCACTGCACACTTCTGTTCAAACCTTCTTCTTTGTGTCTTGAACACCTTCTCCTCTATTTCTAACTCTCCAAACCCTATCATTCTTGAAGTCTCTGTTAAAATGTTATCTGCTCCATAAAGTCTTCCTTGTTTGCCACCGAGTGACATTTCCTGTCTCTGAACCCTCATTTTACATCTTTTACACCTTTATTGTGGCATTAATCATTTTCTAATTTATATTTACTTACCCTCTTTTTCTATCTCTCCCCTGATTTTATTGAAGTCACAGAGACGTCTGTAAAATGAGAGTCAAACAAATAAACTGGAAAGTTCCTCTGTCCACAGGACTTTCAGAGAGAGGTTAAATGTATAATCCTGATACCTTGACCACAGCTAAATGGACCAGGATGGGACGCCAGTTCAAGACCAGCCAATCCCTGGACTGACCAGCAGCTATGAGGCAGCAGACAGGGGTGATACTGATATGCTGGAGCTGGCTTATGCTAGCTTGTGGGCCCCAACTGTTCCATTTTCAGGATTTGAGGAGCCAGGTGACGTAATGTCGACAGCTTGAAACCATCTCTTGTGGGAGTATTTGTGCCAAGGAAATTGGCAACACACAGGTGTCAGGGTTTCCCCCACCCAACCTCCCACAGAGAACTAGTTGTTAAACATTTACCAGCACAACACCGATGATAGCAAACTGAACCTTCTCCCCAGGCAGTAGAAGTGTGAGACCTACAGAATGAGCCAGCGGTCCTTAACAGAAACAAAGGCAGAACTAACTCAGAGCGGAGGCTGGGTGCAAAAGACAGGAGACAGACAATGGTATGAGGCAGCAAAAGCCACAAGGCTGAGAGATAGGAATAGAAATAAGCTGGTCAGTAATGGCAGGTTCAGAATAAGCAGAGGCAGGGAGTGGTGGAATTGTGATGATGACAAATTCCTGGAGTAGAAACAAACAAGTTCCACTGCCTTGGGATGATGACTAATCCTGCCTCCTGGACGCTTTGCTGGATCCCACATGACCTTTCTCATTCCTGCTCATCTGTGGGGCTGGCTCTGCAGGGATTCCTTTTTTCCTTACTTTCCTGCCTCCCAGATAAACTCTCATCACAGAGGACGTGCAGCCTAGAGAACACAATAGAGTGACCATTGCACTTTACAGCTCATAAACTGCTTTCACATCGGTCCTCACATTTAATCCTCATGATAACTTTGGCAGGCACACAGGACACCAGCTCTTGTGAGCCTCCACCAACACATGAGATGAGGAAGCTGAGGCTCAGAGAAGCTGCATGACCTCCCCAAATATATGAGGCTAGAACAGAAAAGAAATGAGATATGATCCCAGGTCCTCTGGCATCAGGATCAGGGGCTCAGTCCGCTTTGAGCATAGGTGAGCTGGGAAGTCCACATAAGATGGGAAATGCTTTAACACTTGGCCCCCTCCGATCACAGCCCATGAATGACAGCAGGGTTAGTCAACTATCAGAAGGAGCAAAGAGGCCAAGAGATAGAAAAAGTGAGAGAAAAAAAAATGAAAGAGATGAAGAGAAAATGTGATTTGGAAGTTTGGGTATCACATATAAATAATATAATATATAGGCATGCACACACATAAATATACATGTACAGTATACATGTAATACCACATTATGTATGTTATGTGGCATCAAACATACCTGGGTTAAAAATCTCAGCTTCCCTACTCACTGGACACGAGAACTTGAACAAGCCACTTACCCTTCCTGAGACTGTATTCATAAAATGGATATTAGTTTCTCCATCTACTTTCTGATAAAGCCTGATAAGAAAATGTATGTAAACTGCTTGACACAAAGCTGTCCATAAAGTAATAATTTAATATATTTGATATTTAATTACTATTATTTTTAAGAAATAATTAAAACAATAAAAAGCTATAATCACTTAGTTATTAATTAGGATCATTAATCTGCCTTTATCCTAAAAAAAGTCAGCTAATGAAAGAGCTGCTCTATATAAATCAAGGGTATTTTATACATGTACACAGTCTGCTCTACCAAAAATCAAAAATATCATTGAAAACATACCAGACTCAAAATTAAATGTCTTTAAATAAAACATAAAGCAAAAACAGCTGCTGCTGGAACTTGATCCCTGGGCAGGTTTGATTTTTGAAAATGACAAAGAAGCCAAATTGTGCTTCGATTCCTGCCTAAACTGAGTGAGAGATGGGGCATGACTGCCTCGCTGACAGCCTGCTTGGGGGAAGGATGCAGATGCTTAAACAAAGGATATTGTATGCTGGACACACAGCTTTCTGGGACCCTCAGCCATCAGGGAATTCTGCAGCCACATCACAAACAGCCTTGCTGAATTTTTCCTTCTATTTTCTAAACTAGCAATCACCACAAAGAAGACATCCTAACGGGTGCCATGAATGCAAATTTATTAGGCGGATCTGGGATAACACTCCTTGCCACTGGCAGAAAAATCACCTATATTCCTGGAGATCTTAGTATGTGGCCTTATCACTTCCTAATAGATCCTCTGCTAATATATTACAGAACAAGACTAATTCCACCTGGAGGATGAGTATCTTATGCTGCAACCTAGAAATTAGACCCAGAATATCTGTTGGGGGAGCTGTTTTAATATGACTCAAATATAATTTTTAAATATAATTTTAAAGTTGAGTAAACAAAAGTAAACACAAAAAATAAAGCCAAGAATTAAACCAACCAAACAGCACTCACCTTAACCAATGACCACCTTTTGCATATGTGCTTCCCAGCTTCTTTTCCTTCTCATGTATGTGTTCACAGAATTTATGTTAGAGTATCTTCATGATTTTGCAATGCAAATTTCTAGGAACTGGCTCATTGTATAAGAGGAGTGGAACAAGAAATAGTAACTTGAAGGTATCCATCTTACCCTACGCAGGTAGGATGCCAGGGTGCCAGAAAGTGTCATCACTAGAGAAGCCTCACTTCTTTGAGAAAACAGTGTCAAGTTAAGGCGCTTCTCTTCGTATTCCGGGATGAGAAACAGCCCCATAGTGTTTTTTATTTATTTATTTATTTATTTATTTAATTTATTTATTTATTTATTTATTTTGAGACGGAGTCTTGCTCTGTGGCCCAGGCTAGAGTGCAGTGGCATGATCTCGGCTCACTGCAAACTCTGCCTCCTGGTTCAAGCAATTCTCCTGCCTTGGCCTCCCAAGTAGCTGGGATTATAGGTGCATGCCACCATGCTCAGGTAATTTTTGTATTTTTAGTAGAGATGGAGTTTCACTATGTTGGCCAGGCTGGTCTTGAACTCCTGACCTCAAGTGATCTGCCCACCTTGGCCTCCCAAAGCGCTGGTCCCCCATAGTGTTTTATCTCTCCTGCCCAGTGTTCCTGCTACACAAACTGATTCCAGGTTTAAGACCACATCTCATTGTCTTCTCACTGTGCTGCCACAACTGGTGTTCACTATGACTAAAACTCTTTTCTCCACTGTCCATTTATCTCTCTGACTCCTTTTGACCACTCAGATCTCTTATTTCCCACCCCTTTGCTCGCAAACCTTTACTGAACCTGACCTGACCTGCCACCTCAGGCTCAGGAGGCCATACAGAAAACTATAGCTGCTGCTTCCTGGCACTTACTACAGTATTTTAATTTTGGTTTTCATGTCAATGTCTTTTCCAATGGGAAGACGTGAAATTCTTCCCATTGGTAAGAAAGGGAAGTTTGGAAAGACCAGGAAGCCTGGCTCGTGCCACCACCCACGGATGCAGGTGTGCCATGGTGGTATTTAAGCAGCAAGAGCCTGGGCCTGAGAATGAAGTGGGAGCAGTGAGGCCAATGGGATAGCAGATGTATCTGTCCAGATGCTCCTTCTCTAGAGCTCTGTCTGGGCCTCCAGTCTGGGGCTGGTCCTCAAAAAAGGTCACTTTGGAAGAAAAGGAATCTTCAAGAAATACAGTCATGATAAAACAGCCTGAGGATCAGGGAAAGGGATGGGTCAACATCAGTTCCTACTAGCAAGCACAATTCCAGAGAGGAGTGGGAAAGGGAGATGACTGCAAACCCCAGCGGGGGTTCCCTGAAGAAATCCTAGGCCCTCAACTGTCAACATGGAACAGGAAGACATGTAGCCAAGGATGGGAACAGTGGTAAGCCACAGTGCTATTAAGTATGCTCCTGCATCCAAAGAGATGCAAGAAGGAACACAAGGAGATGGTCAGCAGTGCCGAGGCTGTCTGGGGAAAAGGAGATTAGAATTTCCCTCTGTGGGCCTCAAGGGTAGGACCTGTCTAGACCACAGAGCTCCAAAATAGCTTATCTGTGCATTCATGTGCCCTCCCCCAGAAGCAACCAGAACAAGGGCTGGTAGAAGGAAGGTGCTGGGTAAATCTAGGATGGATGGATGGATGGATGGATGGATGGATGGATGGATGGATGGATAACTGCCACTATGGGATTACCTGGAGATAACTGTGTCTCAAGAAGTAATAGAGAAACAAGGCCAGGCGCGGTGGCTCACGCCTGTAATCCTAGCACTTTGGGAGGCCGAGGTGGACGGATAACTTGAGGTCAGGAGTGAGACCAACCTGGCTAAGATGGCAAAACCCTGTCTCTACTAAAAATACAAAAAAATTAGCCGGGCATGGTGGCAGGCACCTGTAATCCCAGCTACTAGGGAGGCTGAGGCAGGAACCCAGGAGGCGGAGGTTACAGATAGTTGACGTTGTGCCAGAGCACTCCACCCTGGGCGACAGAGTGCGACTCCATCTCAGAAACAAAAACAAAAAGGAGTAATAGAGAAACAGTATCACTTGGGCAGCCCATCACCTCTGCCAGGAGTTTGGAAGGACAGATCCAGAAGACAAGCAGAGATGCAGGCTGTGCAGCTCCCTGGAGCCATGGCCCCATAGGGAGGCAGCTGAGCAAATCTACAGAGGGAAGCCTCACTGGCTAAGATTCTACTCTTCAGTCACTTCCTGCTCCTGAACCAGGTACCAGAATGTAGGCCTGACTCAAGGCAAGGTTCCGGCCTCCCTATGTGCAAATGAGGAATGCTTGAAATTTTAGAATTCTGAAGGACTTCAGGAGTCCTGAGGAAGTTTTCACAGTTCCCAAACTATAATACTTCAGTAGTTCAGATATCCATATAGATATTTCATGTTATTATATTGTATTATAGCAATGCTATATATCATTATAATTACATTATATATAAGTATTATAGATTCTATAATTATTATATATAACTGCAGATTCAACCAGCTGCAGATAGAAAATATTCAGAGAAAAAAATAATAAATAACAATACAACAATAAATATAAAACTTTAAAAAACAATACAACAATTTACATAGTATTTACATTGTACTAGATATTATAAGTAATTCAGAGATAATTTGAAGTATACCACAGGATGTTTGTAGGTTACATACAAATACTGTGCCATCTTACATCAGAGATATGAGCACTCACAGATTTTGGTATTTGCAGGGGGTCCTGAAATAAATCTCCCACAGATGCCAAGGGAAAATGGTGTGTGTGTGTGTGTGTGTGTGTATTTTATATATAATATATTATATATTTTATATATAATATATTATATATTTTATATATAATATATGTATATATTTTTATATATACACACATGCATGTATATGTATGTATCCACATATCCCACACACTTACACATTATAGTTATTTGTCACTTAATGACAGTGATATGCTCTGAGAAATGTATCATTAGATGATTTTGTCATTGTGTAAACATTAGAGTATACTTACAAAAACCTAGATGCTATAATTTACTACACACAGAGGCTACATGGTATAGCCTATTGCTCCTAGGCTACAAACTGTACAGCATGTTACTGTACTGAGTATTGTAAGCAATTGTAACACAACGTTAAGTGTTTATGTATCTAAACGTAGAAAGAAATAGCATAAACACAATATGAAACATTTAAATATTCTACACCTGTGTAGGAGAGCTCCATTATAATCTTCTAAGATCATCATATATGCAGTTGTTGATTGAAACATCATTATGTGGTACAGGACTGTACCTATGTACAGGCAAGGAGGAAAGAGATAGAAGGATTATTTTAAGAAATTGGTTCACACCACTGTGGGAGCTGGCAAGTTCAAAATCGATCAGGCAAGCAAGCAGGCTGGAGATCAGGTAGGAAATGTGGCAGTCTTGAGATTGAAGGCTGGAAATGTAGGCAGGATTTCTATGTTGCAGTCTCTAGGCAGAGATCCCTTCTTGTTAGGAAACCTTAGTCTTCACTCTGAAAGTCTTCAACTGATTTGACAAGGCCCATCCACATTATGGAGGATAATCTACTTTACTCACTATCAACTGATTATAAATATTAATCACATCTACAAAGTACCTTCACAGGAACATCTAGACTCATGCTTGACCAAACAACGGGTCACTATAGTCTAGCCAAGTTGACACAAAAATTTCACCCTCAAAGCCACAACTCTGCCAGCTCTCAGAAATCCCCTATGATAGACGAAACAAGAAGGCTCTTGGCTTTGAAAATGCCAAATTCTTTGGCCGCATTTCCAGACTCTGGCAAGGGGGAGACGCATTCTGGGCAAGAGAATTACCAGTTTGTAAAATGCTGACAAGATGCAAACCAGCCAGGAATGGCCTTCTAACTGGGTGATTCACACACGCAGGGCAGGGCTACCTGGGCAGCACCTTCTCAGTGCATTCCTGCACCAAGGCATAGTCCCCCTGCCCATGCACCCTGCACCTCCTTGGCAGTGGGAGAAAACCTAACCACAAACGATGAAAAGGAGCTCTTGTATCATTAGGTGGGACTCTTGCGTCACCTGCCACACCTGGCTAGACCTGGACAAATGGATTCCATTGTCAGGTTGTTGTAAATGTTTTTCCAGCCCCAAGCCATGCATCCTTTCTGCTTAGTTGCATTTTGGTGTCATGGGAAAGCACTCACATACCCTCACACACCCCTTCCTTATGTGGGCCAAGGAGAAGTGCCTGGAATAGGCTGTGGGAGCCCTGGCCTGGGTGCCTCTCCACAGCCTGGCACTGGCTGAAGCTGTGGCGACACTGCTGATTTAACGTGGTGACTGAGTCACACTCCAGCCTAAGAAACCACGCCATCCTTTTAATATTGTATTTTTCCTTTTTAAACAAGGAATCTGTTGTCTTCTCCAGACATGGAACATCTTTCTACTTTGGAGGTTGCTCACACCCTCATGACTGGAGTCGACTGCAGGCTCAGTGCAGGTTGTTTTATTTTTCATTCCCTCATCGGTGAATGCTGGAACCACCCACAGAGTCCTTGTGACAGTTCCATAACATACTGGAGACAAAGTGCATGACATATAGTGTGTGCTGAACATCTTCTTCCTTCCCCTTCCCTATCATCTATGTAACATTCTTGCTGCAATGTAACGCCCCATGTATTGTCCCATTGGCTGATAAGACAGCTCCTTGAGAGAAGCACTGATGGTCCCTGGCTGGAAGAAGCGGAAACTGGGAGTCAGTTTGCCATCCTCCTGGATTTGGGATGGATGGTAGGAGCACCTGCTTTGTTCCCAAATTCATGCATTAGCTAGCACACTTGTGCCTTTTTGTTTTGCAATATCCCACAGAGTAGGCGAAACAGGGGAAATGGTTGTCAGGGAATATAACAACAACTAACCAGGACAGGCGGGCAAGAGAGAGCTCTGGGGTTGCTGTGGGTGAGGCCTGAGCACAAAACAGGGCCACAGAAGAGGCCAGAGATACAAAGTTCAGGGCCAGGATTGGAGTGGGTGTTGCAGGGCAGCTGAGAAGAGGAGTTAGGAACTGAGCCAATGGACAGAGGGGAAAAAGAAAAGGCCACCTTACCCAGGAGGAACTAATTGTATGAGATTCTATAAACATGTCACCAGGAGAGAGGAAGATGGATGGGAGAGGAGCTGTGTCAGAAGAAAGGCAGCTCCTCCACGCTGGACACTGTGTCTAAGCCACCATTGTCTCTTGCCTGGAATATTACAACAGCCTTTCAACGGTCTGCCTGCCTTCAACCTTGACACAACCTTGGCCTCTACAGAGTAGCCAGAGAGACTGTAAAGACATGAGGCAGCTGCTCCTCTGCACAAAACCCTGCAGTGGCTCTTCCCCAAGAGAACTCAAAGTCCTCACAGAGGCCTTGCAATGCTCTCTGGGGTCCTTATGATCTGCCCTTCCCGTGTACTCACTCTACTCCAGCCAAACTAGTCACTGGGCTCGCCACATGCACACAGGCACATGCCCGCTGTCTGAAGGCCTCTGCCCTGGCCACTCCTCCACCAGAAATGCTCTTTCCTCAAACATCCACTGGGTGAACTCCATTGCCTCCTTCAACCCTGATCATATCCAATATTCTCAATGAAGTCTACCCAGCACATTGGATTTCCTACTGCAAATTTCCCCTGCCCCGCAGTCTCAATTTCCCTTACCTGCTCTTCTTTCTCTTTTTCATCCATACATATTTTTAAAATTTTTGTTTACTTTTTATCATCTGTATTTCATTACTAGAATGTAAAAGCCTCACAAAGGCAGGAATTTTTATCTGCTTTGTTCTTGACTGTCTCTCAAGATCTGAGAATGGTCCCTGGCCGATAGTGGGTGCTCCATAAACTTGATTAAGGAATGAATGAATGAATGAGCCAATGAATAAAAATAGCCTTGGAATCAGATAGATCCTGGTTGTTTTTGCTTTTGTTTTATGTAATTTCAACTTTATTTTGGATTCGAGGGGTATGTGTGTGCAGGTTTGTTACCTGGGTATATTGAGTGATGCTGAGGTTTGGAGTATTGAGAATAGGACCCAATAGATAGCTTAGATAGCTTTTAAGTCCTTGTGCCCTCCCTCTCTCCTTTCACTCTCTAATGGTCCCAGTGTCTATTGTTGCCACTTTATTCCCATTTGTACCCAATGTTTAGCTCCCACTTATAAGTGAGAATATGTAGTATTTGGTTTTCTGTTTCTACGTTCATTCACTTAGGGTAATGGCCTCCAGCTGCATCCGTGTTACGGCAAAGGACATTCTTTCTTTCTTTTTGTTGTTGGGTAGTATTCCGCGCTGTAGATATACCACATTTTCTTTATCCAATCCACTGCTGATGGGCACCTAGGTTGATTCCATGCCTTTGCTATTGTGAATAGGGTTCCGATGAACATACAAGTGCTTGTGTCTTTTTGTAGACCCTGGTTTAAATCCCTACTCTCCACTACCTTTGTGTTTCTCCACTTGGGGAGGTATATTAAACTTTCCTCAGTGGTGGGATTGCTACCTGCAGTTTTCTGACAGTCAGCATGTGTTTTGCTAAAGATTCCACCTTAAGGATAGAGTCTGGAGGTGAAATAGCATTAGAAGGAGTTATCAGGGCTTTGTCTTCAGATTTAACATCGACAGCAAGTTTGCTGCTACAAAACTGCTGTTTTGTAAATAGCAAATTGTTATTTTCCTTGAATTTGTGCTAATATCTGGCCTCTGGAAAATCTTTGATAAAAAGCAGGAAAAGGAGCCCCTGATACTGGTTTCCTGGGGAATCCTTCCCCCCGGAAGGATTATACTCTCCTTATACTATCCAGCCAGAGTCACCTCTTTGGACTGTCGCTGGAATCCTGCAGACCAAAGAAAGCAAAAGGGTTTAAAATGGGGGCACATGGAGAGAGGCTTAAGTAACCTGGGAGGAATTCTGCAGAAAGAAAGTGACTGTTGTCCTTCCTTCTGAAGCTGCTTTTTGTTGCCCAGTCTGGCTGGAAGCAGCAGGGTCTGAACCTCAGCCAAGGAACAAAGGGCTTTTTTGGCTAAGAGAAGTATAATTGTGGTCATGATGGGCCAAAACAGGAGGGAAGCATTTTATGGGGTAACAGGACCTCCCAAATGTCAGAATTGGTGCCTGCAGGATGTAATTTAATTCTGTAAGCAGTTACTAAGCACCTGCTTTGTTCCAGGCATGCTCACATGATTAAGAGACAATCCCAGGGCCCAGAAAATTCCCAAATTACTAGAGGACTCATTCATTCCATTTATTCATTTATTTATTTAATATCTTACTTCTTTGGCCATATAATTCAGTAATTAAGAACAAAGCCTTGAAATAAGAGTCAGGTTTATTCATTCATTCAATAAAGATTTATTCAGTGCCTACTTAGGACCCAACACTGCTCACAGCCTTAAGAGAAAAAGGCAGAAAAAATATAGATCCCTACCCTCAAGGACTTTGATTGGTCGGGGCTTGTGGAGGGAGAGAGACAAGGAACAATAAGCATAACAAATAAATTGCATAGTATGTTAGAAGCTGGCCAGTGCTATGGGAAAAAGGAAACACAGAGCAGTGCCAGGGGCCCGGGAATTTCAAATGCCATGTTCAATAAGGCTGTCAAGGTGAACCTCACTGAGAAGCCTACAGGTTAGCAGAGACCAGGAGCAGTGAGAGAGTTGGGCGGGCTTGTGGACGTGGAGTAGGGGAGAGAAAGCAATGCAGAGACTGGGACAGCTATATACAAGGCCCTAAAGACAGGCCATGCCTGTTCTGTCCAGGGCCAGTGAGGAAGCCCAGGAGGTAGGCAAAGAGTGGGAGGGGAGAGTAGTAAGAGGGTTAAGGCTGGGGCAGAGTATGCAGGGCCATAAGGGCCATGGTAGGATTTCTGCCTTTATTGAGTGACATGAGTAGCCCTGGCAGGGTTTTAAAAGACAAGTGCCAGGATCTATCTCATATTTTAACAGAATCACTCTTGCGACTATGGTGGGAATAGACCTTAAGTGTATAAAGCTGGGGGCAGGGAGACCTACTAGATGGCCGTTGCAGCAATCCTGGGGAGAGGTGACAGCAGTTCAGGCCAAAATAGTAATACCGGAGGTGATGAGAAGTGGCTGAATCCTGAATATGTTTTGAAAGCTGAAACAATTTTCTGTGAATTGACTCGAGGGACTCCAAGAGAAAAGAACGAGTTGGTGATAAATTGTAAGGTTAGTGGCCTGAGCCAATCAGGACTATTAAAGAGGTCCATTAAAGTGTGATCTTGGACAAGTCTCTAAACTTCCATATTCTTCTTTGTAAAACGGAGAATAATGATATCAACATTATAGAGCTGTCATGAGTAGTAAAAGAGATAATACAGCAAATCATTTGGCTTGTGAAGAGGGCACATAATAAAGGTAGATAACCAACTAATTAATCTTATAGCATGTTCAAGGCACCAGAACAACACTTTGAGGGATTTTGACAAAGATGGAACATACATGAGGTGGAATAGGGGGTGACTGAAATGAATAAGGAGACTGCAGTTTTATTCTCATGACTACTCCTCACCACTTTATTACCTTTAGTAAGTCTCTTAGCCTCACTCTACCTCTATTTCTCAATATACAAAACAAGAGGGAAGTTGATCAACATCAGGGATCTGCAAGCAAATCCACCATGTGTTTTTGCGAATAAAGTTTTATTGCAGCGCAGTCATGCTCATTTTTATATGTATTGTCTATGACAACTCTTATGCTACAACAGCATCGTTAAATAGTTATGACAGAGACTGTACAGCCTCCAGAGGTTTAAATTACATCTGGCCAAGCACAGAAAAAGTTTGCAGGCTCCGGTCTAGAGTGTTGTTTTTCACATAGTTGTTAGATACAGACATGACATTGCTAGGCATAGATGTGCCCATAGGCAGAGAGCGTGAAATCTTTTCTTCAGATGAAGTCTTAGCCAGAAGCCTAATATATAACAGAATAAGTGTGGCTCTGGCCTGGCTGATGAGTTGAAGGGGTAGGAGAGATATGAACGATGTCGATTCTATCTCAGGCTCTGACCACTCTCACATCCTGGGTCAACCCTGAGGCACCTTCTCTTCATCCTTGGGATGAAACACAGCTTGAAGGACAGGAATCTTAGATCATCTCTAGGGGGCTATTCCAGGCCTCTACTTATCAAGGAGACCATGCCAAATAAACTGTATAGATTGGATAACACTTATGTTAAAAGTCTTAAAACTGGTTTTTCAGTTTTGAGAAATGAACTGAGAAGTTAATTTTATACTGGGTAAGGTCAAAATTCACTTCTTGTTGTGGCAGACATCTTCAACTTCGTGAGCTAGAGAGGGGTAGCATTTCCACATTCCTGGCTTCTCCCTAATAACCAATTAGGATATTAAGTGTCTGCCTATTACTTTGTCTTAGTATAATGGAACCCCTGAACAATTTTCAACTTCAATCGATTTTGACTTTTCTAATAAAATTCTACCAGGAAGAATCTTCCCTACTCTAACTTCTACTATTTTTCTTCAGACTCAGATACCTGTGTGTTATAGATTGAATGTTGTGTCCCCTCGAAATTCATATGTTGAAGCCCTAATTCCCAATGTGATGGTATTTGGAGATGGACCCTTTGGGAAGTAATTAGAGTTAGATGATTTCATGAGGGTGGGGTCTTTATGTTGGGTTTAGTGTCCTTATTAGAAGAATCAGCAGAGAGCTTGCTTCCTTTTCCTCTTTCTCTTTGCCATGTGAGGACACAGCGAAGATGGCTGTCTGCACCCCAGGAAGAGAGACTTCACCAAATCAGCCGTCACCCTGATTATGGACTTCCAGCCTCCAGAACGGTGAGAAAATAAATTGCTGTTATGTAAGGCACCCAGTCTATGGTAGTTTGTTACTAAGACGCTGTACCTCCAGTCCAATGAGCTTACCAATTAGTCTCTCACGTCCCTATTCAAATAATCCCTGCAAATCCACATCTCACAAGAAATGTTGCTGATTTAACTGATGCTCTCTCTTTAACGCTAGTCCAAAATTGACAACCACCTGTTGGTCAACATCAACAGGCTCTCCCACACAAATATTCTATTACTAATGTCCAAAATAAAATCAACCAACCCCCATTTCCTCCTCCATACTCATCTTCCCTTCCTCACTTCTATTAATGTCACCATCATTCTCCCAGTCACCTAAAGTAGTGCACTTAAGATTCTATTTTATACCCCTGACCCTCTGCCCCACAAACACAATCAACAGTATTTATTTTATCTCTATTATACATCTTTGCATTCATCTCATCTACTTCATTTCTACCACCATTTTCTAGCTCAAATCTTGGTCACCTCTCCCTTTATTATATTAGTCTTCTAATTCATGTCCCTGGTTTCAATTACTCTCTCTTCAAGTCCTCTTTCACGAGACTTCCAGATAAATGATTTTAACTGCAAATTTGATGATATCACTTCTCTATTCTCCATTGCTGGTATAATAAAGCCAGACATTTGTTTCTCATTTTAACCTAAATTTAAATTCCCTCTACCTTCTTATCTTTAATTCACACTATTCCTCTTTACATACTTGACACGCAAATTTGAAGGAGATAGTCACTCTCTACTAAACCTCGCACTTATTTTCCTCTGGCTTCTTCCTGTACTACCTCTTTGAGCTTTGCTGCATGTCCAAATCTTCCAAGGCCCAATCAAGCTCTTTCACTTGATGGTGTCTCCTCTGGTCCCCTCTCTCTCTCCTTCAAATACTCTCAACATTTTAACATTTACTTAAATATATATATACTTACGTGTGTATGTATATGTATTTATTTAATATATATTATATATATTATACATACACACATACATACATACACATACCATTCCTATGACAAAAAGATTCATTATATGTAATAAATGGTGGGTATTCTAAATATTATTATCATCTTCATCTATACATGTTTGATATAAAGTGTCTCCTAATAACAGAGCATGGCAGAGATGGCTTACTCTTCACCCAAAATTTCTGCTCTTTCTTCTACAGAATAGAGCTATCTCTGGGAAGGAGCTGCCCAGCCAGGGACTACACTTCCCTTGCCTTTTTGCATCATTGAGGGACCAACTGACTGGTCTTGCACTGGAATATGAATATAAGTGATGTATGTCCAGGTGATGGTGATTAAGATGTGGATGTTGCTTTTCTACTCTCTTGTTTCCTTTCTACTGGCTGGAGGCAGAGAACTCTGAGATCTTAGGAAAATTGCCGAACCCCAAGATGGGGAGAGTCTGGGTCTCTGAATCACTATTTGAAGGGAAGTTGTCTATGAAGCAAAAACACCCCCATTAGATTCTCAACCGAGAAGGAAATAAACTTTTCTTACATTAAGCCACCAAAATTTGGGAGTTTATTTGTTAGAGAACTTAGTATTATCTTAATGAGAAGAATATGCTAAATGCTGAAGATACCAGGGATAAACAATAGGCAGGTAAAATTTAGAACACAGTCAAAATCTAGCCATTATAAAGATGTAGTTAAAATGTTGAGAGTATTTGAAAGACAGGGAGAGGGGACCAGAGGAGACACCATCAAGTAAAAGAGTTTGATTGGGCCTTGGAAGATTTGGACATGCAGCAAAGCTCAAAGACGTAGTGCAGGAAGAAGCCAGAGGAAAATAACGGCAAGGTTTCAGTAGAGAGTGACTATCTCCTTCAAATTTTCATGTCAAGTATATAAAGGGGAATAGTGAGAATTAAAGATAAGAAAGTAGACAGAATTCAAATTTAGGCTGAAATGAGAAAAAAAGAGTCTGGCTTTATTATACCAGCAATGGAGAATAGAGGAGTGATATAATCAGATTTGCAGTTAAAGAAAATTTATCTGAAAGTCTTATGAAAGAGGACTTGAGGAGAGAGTAACTGAAACCAGGGACATGAATTAGAAGACTAATATAATAAAGGGAGAGGTGACCAAGATTTGAGCCAGAAAATGAGAATAGAAATGAAGTAGTTGAGATGAATGCAAAATATATAATGGAGATAGAAAAGTAAATACTGTTGGAAATAATATTTGATATATTATTTCCAACACAAAGATATATATAATAAATATATAATATATTATATAAAATATATAATAAATCTATTATATCACATATTATATATTATTAATATAATATATAATTTATATAATATAAATAATATATATTATAGACAATATAATAATATATATTATTTCCAACACAAATAATTTAACGATAATTATAATTTAAATATAATAGTAATTATTTTTGAGATGAAGAAGTTTGTTTCATAATGTTAAGAAATGGTAATTATAAAAGTGCCAGGTACAGTGGCACACATCTGTATTCCCAGCTACTTGTGAGGCTGAGGCAAGAGGGTCACTTGAGCCCAGAAGTTTGAGGTTATAGTGCTCTATGATCATGCCTGTGAACAGCCACTGCACTCCAGCTTGGGCAACACAGTGAGACCCTGTCTCTAAAAATATTAATAATAATAATAAAAGCAACACTGACTGAGCATTGATTATGAACTGGATTAAGGACTTCACATACAAGGTTACTCACGTTTATAAGTTGTTGAATGAGGTTTTAAACCCAGACCTACCTGTCTCTAAAGACCATGTTTTAACCGTTACTAGTTTAGGCTTTCCTTCATGTTATAGAGCTAAAATATGCATAACAATAGAAGTTAATATTTAAGGAGTCCTTCCTATTTGCCAGCCTCAAGTTTATACTTTACATGTATTATGAAATTTAATCTACAACACACACATGCACAAACACACACACACATATATACATACATAGGTATGTATACTGTGTGTATATATACAAATATAGGAATATATACATATATCCACATATCTGTGTGGATGTATATTTACATATATACAGTTTACCCTCAAACAATGTGGGGGCTGGGGATGCTGACCCCCCCCACATAGTCATAAGTCCCAATATGATTTTTAACTCCCCACAGACTTAACTACTAATAGCCTACTGTTGACTGGAAGCCATATTGAAAACATAAACAATCAATTAACAAGTATTTTGTATGTTACATGTATTATATACTGTATTGTTACAACATAGGAAGCTAGAGAAAAGAAAATATTATTCAGAAAATTATAAGAAAGAGAAAATATATGTACTATTCCTTGAGTGTAAGTGGATCATCATAACAGCCTTCATCCTCGTTATTTTCATGTTGAGAAGGCTGAAGAGGAGGAGGACAACAAAGAAAAAGGGCTAGTCTTACTCTCTCAGGGGTGGCAGAGGTGGAAGCAAATTCATGTATAAGTGGACTCACACAGTTCAAACGCATGTTGTTCAAGGATCAACAGTATGTATAATAGAATGATAATCTATAGTGTATATATGTCTGTATATGTGTGTATACCATATAGTACCATTATCGTATTCTTTATACAGATGAGGAAACTCAAGCCCAGAGAGACTAACTTATTTTTCAAGGTCTCAGTGAGCAAATGATCCTGCACATGTGAACTTCAGCAGCTAGAACACTAAGGACAAAGGTTTGCCACCTGGTAAGTCTTTGGGTTTGCGCTCCTGGTGTCTCTGCTGACATGAGACCATGAAGTCATGAAGCACCAGAACTGTGCTGTATTCATTATTATATTCCCCGTACCTAACATTGCCTGGCATGCTTCAGTAAATATCTGTTGAATGGAACTGATGAAGTGCGGGGAAAATTGTTACCAAAGTAGAACTAGCATTTAGAGTCTGTGAGATTAGAGGAGGAGTAACAATTTCTGCCAGAAAAAGAAAACAGCCTGGCATTTCAAGAAGCAAATTAAAGTCCAAATGTTTAGTGAACTTCTCAGTGTTTGTCTTCTTGGGGAACTTCTGCGTTTCTGGCAGTGGTCCAGGGCTGGAAAACTACATGCAGTAAGGAGGTCACTCTATCTCACCCAGGCTGTCGAGAACAACCTTATAACCCTCTCTTTGTGTACCTCTCAGCCAAACACTGCTCAAGGACTCCAGAAACAGAAAAATGCTTTGATTATATTGGAAGTTTGGGGAATATGTTTGAGAAAGAGTTAAATCCCAGGTCTTCAAACGTTCATCTTTTATGTTTGAAGCATTAAAAAAAAAACGAGGCCAGTGTGAAGAAGGTCATAAGATTTCTTAATGAGGTGACCTAGATTCATAAGCATAAAATGAATAATTAAGATGTGTGAGGAGGCATTAGGTAATACAAAGCATGGTCATATATAGTATCTAAATTAGACCTAATCAAAATCTTACTTGCTTTTTTTTTTTTTTTTTTAGTGAAAGGCAGTGGGTTTGCATTTGGTTGTTGGCTTTTGATTTTGTTGTTGTCATTGTTGCTGTTATGTTTGTTTTCAAAGAACTGCTATTTAAATTTTCTGTGAAGATGGTGTATTGTGTTCACACTTTGTTTCTCTTTTCCAAACAATAGAACTGACAAAGAAAAATATGCATGTGTGTGGATGCATGTATGCATGCACGTGCAAAAAGACATAGGAATAACGGGGGAGAAAAGATTACTTCTCTCAGATAAGGAAGGGAACAAAGACACATATGAGTGAGAGAGAATATAGTCAAGGGCCAGGCATGGTAGTTCACGTCTGTAATCCCAGCACTTTGGTAGGCCAAGGCGGGTGGATCACTTGAGGTCAGGAGTTCGAGACCAGCCTGGCCAACATGGCAAAACCCCACCTCTGCTAAAAATACAAAAGTTACCCGGGTGTGGTGGCACATACCTGTAATCATAGCTACTCAGGAGGCTGAAGCAGGAGAATCGCCTGAACCCAGGAAGCAGAGTTTGCAGTGAGCCAAGATCAGACTACTGCACTCCAGCCTGGATGACAGAGGTAGACTCCGTCTCAAAAGAAAAAAAAAATACAATTTGAGAAATTGAGAATATAGCCAAGAGTCTCCTGGTCTCTGCACCTGGGGCTCAGCAGTGGGGCAAAGGGTTCATGTCCCACAGAGTGATTATCATAAAACTTAAGCCATCCAAGATGGACAATCAGGACTAGGCTCACTGCTTAGAGCTAGCGGCTATACATACAGGGGTTTCCCACTTATAAATAAGGGGGAAAATCCCTGCTTCCCAGCCCTACATGGAGCTATGGATTTTAGCAGGCTTCAAGCCCAAGAGGGACTGGAGGGCACAGTCACTACCTCACAATTAGAAATGGAAGCAAGCTGATTTGGAGACTGGCTTTACAACATTCCCATTATTGTTGTGTGTGAAATGAGATGTGTGAAATGCTATGGTGAGACCTAGAGACCTATATGGGCCTGAAGGCAAGGGGAAGACAATTTTTAAATCATCAGATAGGACAGAATTAATATAGATAGAGACAGAAAAGAATGAATAAAATTATCTCATTTAACCCTAGCCCTATTTCCTAGCCTAACCCTAATAGAATAGAAACCAGGAATCAGAAATGCCAGATACCTCTGACATTGGAGATATAGTGAAACAAAGAATAAAGGTGTGTGTGAGAAGCAGTTTGACTCCTAGCACACCTCATAAACCCCAAATGAGATAACTACCCTCCTCATTTCCACTTACACTCAGGGCCTCAAAAGATGAAGTATATCACTTGAACCGTGGAATCCAAAGCCTTTGAACTCGGTGATACCAGGTACAACTGAGGGAAGAGGGCAGAACTAAAAATGCTCGAAAGGATAGCCCATTGAGCAGTGGTTTGTAGTTCTCCTTGAAGAGGTCCTTCACATCCCTTGTAAGTTGGATTCCTAGGTATTTTATTCTCTTTGAAGCAATTGTGAATGGGAGTTCACTCATGATTTGGCTCTCTGTTTGTCTGTTATTGGTGTACAAGAATGCTTGTGATTTTTGTACATTAATTTTGTATCCTGAGACTTTGCTGAAGTTGCTAATCAGCTTAAGGAGATTTTGGGCTGAGACAATGGGGTTTTCTAGATATACAATCATGTCATCTGCAAACAGGGACAATTTGACTTCCTCTTTTCCTAATTGAATACCCTTTATTTCCTTCTCCTGCCTGATTGCTCTGGCCAGAACTTCCAGCACTATGTTGAATAGGAGCGGTGAGAGAGGGCATCCCTGTCTTGTGCCAGTTTTCAGAGGGAATGCTTCCAGTTTTTGCCCATTCAGTATGATATTGGCTGTGGGTTTGTCGTAGATAGCTCTTATTATTTTGAGATACGTCCCATCAATACCTAATTTATTGAGAGTTTTTAGCATGAAGTGTTGTTGAATTTTGTCAAAGGCCTTTTCTGCATCTATTGAGATAATCATGTGGTTTTTGTCTTTGGTTCTGTTTATATGCTGGATTACATTTATTGATTTGCGTATGTTGAACCAGCCTTGCATCCCAGGGATGATGAGTTCGTGTCCTTTGTAGGGACATGGATGAAACTGGAAAACATCATTCTCAGTAAACTATCGCAAGGACAAAAAACCAAACACCGCATGTTCTCACTCATAGGTGGGAATTGAACAATGAGAACTCATGGACACAGGAAGGGGAACATCACGCTCCGGGGACTGTTGTGGGGTGGGGGGAGGGGGGAGGGACAGCATTAGGAGATACACCTAATGCTAAATGACGAGTTAATGGGTGCAGGAAATCAACATGGCACATGGATACATATGTAACAAACCTGCACATTGTGCACACGTACCCTAAAACCCTAAAGTATAATAAAAAATAATAATAATAATAATAATAAAAAATAAAAAAATAAAAAAAATTAAAAAAAATAAAAAAAAGAAAAAGCACTCCAGATGGAATAAACAGCATGTACAAAGCCCGGAGTTCAGAATTAGTGTAACATATTAGAAAAGCTAGGAGAGGTCCAGTATAAACAGACCACCAAAAGCAAAAGAGGGAGGTGATGGTTAATAACGTCAACTTGGCTGGGCCACAGGGTGCCCTGATATTTGGTTAAACATGATTCTGGGTATTTCTGTGAGAGTGTTTTTGGATGAGATTGATATTTAAATTGATAGACTGAATAAAGGAGATTGGTTCCATAAAAAAAAAAAAAAAAAAAAAAAGGATAGCCCAGCTCCCTTTTTCACTCATCTCCCAGAAGGTCATCATCTAGGTTTATAAGCCCAGGCAGTAGCCTTGAGGATTCTGGACTATTGACCCCAGGTGAAAAGACACGTAGTTACTGGACTACTAGTGATTCTGCAAGGAACTAGTTGACTCTCTGCTTGGTACCCGGTAGTGAAGCCCATCATTCAGAAAGTCCTCGCCCCATATGTTGGCCATTCAATGAACTTTTAAGTGCCTCACCTCTCAATATAAATGGACAGCAAAAAAGTTGTCAGTTGTTTCAATAATACTTCCAACATAATAGATAGATGAAAATAATTGTTTAAAAGTATCAAAAAATACAGAAAATGCAGTAAGAATGAAAGTTTTTAAAATGTCTCAGAGGTAAAACATATTACATTCATGAGACAAGAACAAATACTATTTGGACAACAAGGAAAAAAAGAGCTCTTTGAAATTAAAAATATGACAGCAAAAATTTTAAGTCCAATGTAGTATTTGAAAGATAAATCTGAAGAAATCTCCTAGAACCAAAGTCCAAAGAGCTAAAAATACGAAATTTTTAAAAATAAAGGATCTGTTTGGGAGGACCAACAGCTAAATATTAGGAGTTCCAGAAAGAAAGATTAAACAGGGAAAGAAATAATAACGAAACAGTACAAGAATTTCCCATGATTAAAGGATATGGCTCTAGAGATTAAAAGACCCCATTGGTGTCTAGTACACTCCGAGCACAAGAAATGAAAACAAACTCTCACCAGGTCATAGTATTATAAAATATTAGAACAGTGAAGGTAAATAAAAGACTTAGGGTCCATACAGGAGAAAAATATACAATTTTACATACTCATGCATCAGAGTGGCACTGAACTTCTTTACAGGAACACCAGATTCCACAAGACGATGGGGAAATATCTTCAAATGTGAAGAGAGAGGTAGTGATTTTAAACTTTGAAGTCTATACCAGGGAAAACCATCAACCAAATGTGAAGGTCGAAAGAAGAATTTTGCAAACTGGCAATATCTTTCAAAATGACCTGCCATGAATTCTTTATTTTTTAAACTTTTATTTTAGGTTCGAGCTACATGTGAAAGTTTGTTATATACATAATCTCATGTCCTGAGAGTTTGTTGTACAGATTGTTTCATCACCCAGGTATTAAGCCTAGTACCCAACAGTTATTTTTTCTGCTCCTCTCACTCCTCGCGCCCCCCACTCTCAAGTAGACCCAGTGTCTGTTGTTCCTGTCCTTGTGTTCATGCCGTGAATTCTTATTCAGAAAGAAGATGAAGGGTATGTTCTACCAAACAAACCATTAACCTAAAAAGAGAAAGCAAGGAATGAAAAACTAACCTAACTCCAACCCAGAACAGATGCAAAGGTAAGGTAATTCTCATGATGATGGTAATGGATGTCCCCAGTCAACAGCTGCTCTCAAAGATGTAAGGCTTCAAAAAAAACAAACCTGTCTTTCTCTGTCTGATTATTCCACACACCTCCACCCGTGATATATTGCCTTAATTTCTCTGAATATACTGAAAAAATGATTGCACTGTGTGAGTTTTAGAATGAATTAAGGATAGGTACATGGAAAAACTAGGCAAATAAAAAGTGAAGAATGTGTTAACTCTAGAGTAAATAATATATAAACTATATACATACACATACAAACAAAAAAAGTTGACCCTAGTACCTTACCTTGCTCAATGGTGAATAATATTTACATACTATAATGTAAATTTTTTTTAAACACAAATGTGACACAACTATATTGGGAGAGGTAGAGATAAATACCCATCTTCCAAAGTAAACATTAAATAGATACTATAAAAAACAGAAAAAAATAGCAGCATATTAACATATAAAACTGAAAAACCAAGAAATAGCAATATGTTCATGCTATTTGGAAATATGGAAGTAAATACAAAAAGAAACACTAAAAGATTTGAAATGGGTTTTGCCTCTGGGTGCTGGTAATTCGGAGTGGATCCTAATATTGTAGAACTACTTGACTTTAAAAATATTTTCTCACGATGCTATAAAATCAAATTAAATTTAAAAGGAAAATATAAAAATGTATTAATGTGATGTACTACATTAAAAATATAAATAAAAAGACTGGGCGCGGTGGCTCACGCTTGTAATCCCAGCACTTTGGGAGGCCGAGGCAGGCGGATCACAAGGTCAGGAGATCGAGACCACGGTGAAACCCCGTCTCTACTAAAAATACAAAAAAAGAAATTAGCCGGGCGTGGTGGCGGGCGCCTGTAGTCCCAGCTACTCGGAGAGGCTGAGGCAGGAGAATGGCGTGAACCCGGGAGGCGGAGCTTGCAGTGAGCCGAGATTGCGCCACTGCACTCCAGCCTGGGAGACAGAGCGAGACTCCGTCTCAAAAAAAAAAAAAAAAAAAATATATATATATATAAATAAAAACAATAGGTACAGGAAAAGCATTCAACATAACAAAATGACAAAATGTTCATTTGTTAATTCATGACAAAATGCTTAACAAACAAGTAGTAAATATAATTTATTTAACTAAAAATAACTGCAAATATATTTAATATAACGCATCCTTAGAAGCATTCAAATTAAGTGAAGAAATAAAATAAAGCTGTCTTCTTTTTGACTTCCATTTGAGGCCCTAGACAATGCAATAAGGAAAGAAATAAGAGGTATAAAATTAGAAATGAATAAATTATTATTTCTCCCAGTAAAATTTTCTCATAGAAACCCAAAGATAACTTATAGAACAATTTAGAACTGTTTTAGAAGTTCAGCAAGATTTCTAGATACAAGATCTATATACCAAACTCAGTAAGAAATTCTGGCATAAGTGTAAAAATAAAGATTTCTTTAAAAATGTTTATCACATCATGTTTGTAATAAGAAAATGTTAGAAACCACTTAAATGTTCACCAGCAGAAAATTATTAAATTCCATAATATTATAAACAAAATAAAAATGAACTAGAACTAGATATGTTAACATGAGTAAATCTCAAAATGTAACAAAAAAGTCAAATGTTAAAAATAGAATGTTGATATATTTAAATTTGAAAAACACACTATTAATATCTATATGTTAGAATAGTTACAATGTTAGTGTTAAGTCTAATTGCTAGACATAAAGACTGAAGAAATAGCAACAAACATGACAGTCTGTTTTTCTCTCATGTAAAAGATATGCAGAGAGATAGACCATCCAAGGTTTATATATGGCCAACCCACAAGATAATCAGTCCCAGCATTCTTCCATCTGTCTCTCTGCCCTTCTCAGACAATGTCTTTCATCCTAGGATCCTAGATGCTTGCTATAACTCTAACCACTATATCAAAGTTCCAGGGGCAGGATGGAGAAAGAGGCAAAGGAGATGTTTTTCTTTATTTATAAGGAGATTTCCTTCTAGTTACACACAACACAACTACCCAATATTAATGGCCAAATCTTAGTACTACAGTATTGCGAGGGCAACTGGGAAACATACTCTTCCCTTTAAAAATCAAGATTTACCTGTTCCAAAGAAGAGAAGAATAGATTATGGTAAGCAATTAGGTAATGATAAACACTCAATTCACAATAATATTCTAATGGGATTCAGCAATTATCTCTGATGAATGACAACATAAAACGGGATGGAAAATAAACACAGAGGGGTTCAACTGTACTTCTGATTATTTACTTCTTAATAAATATTATTTGAAGCAAATATTTCAAAAATATTAAGATGACATAGTGAGGTGGTAATTCTGTGAATATTTGTCATATTTATTTTTGCTTTCTCTGTATTTTTAATATTCCATGTAATTTAAAAATTAACTTAATGTTCAAATGGTCAATTTTGCACCACTGTTCCTTTATTTTTAAAAAGTAATCTAAGCTTCTCTACACATATACACAAAAAACTTAGAATACATAAGCTATACTTAGAAGACACAAGCTTCATTACAAACTCTCTTATATGAGGCTTCAGTTATTTTGACTTTAAAATAAAACCCTAGATTCATCAAATATCTCAAGTTCTGGCTGCCCCTAATAAATCCTTGTTGTTGTTATTAATCAGCGTTAGGTGAACTCCTACTATTAATACATGGAGGTAACTGATCACAAGGCTTGCTTCCAAACAATGCGTCACAGAATATACCCTGGGTGTCAATTGCCTAAATTTCTGGTTCCCCATACAAAGGCTGATGCATTCCCCTATTAATTGAAATTGTAGTTATAGGAAGAAAAGTGGAAATAAGACTCTTCTGATAAGCATGGAAGACCATGAATACATAATTTCACTCCTCTTTTGACAAAGATCTGTTTAAGTTCACCCTACAGATCTCTGCTTAGTTGACGCTTCGACCAAGAACTTAACCATGAATACATTATTTCACTCCTCTTTTGACAAAGATCTGTTTAAGTTCACCCTACAGATCTCTGCTTAGTTGACGCTTTGACCAAGAACTTAACCACGAATACATTATTTCACTCCTCTTTTGACAAAGATCTGTTTAAGTTCACCCTACAGATCTCTGCTTAGTTGACGCTCCGACCAAGAACTTTACAACACCCCACCACCACCACCACACATAGATTAAATTAGGTGCCGCGTCTTTTAAACTGCTATGGTGGTCCATAATTGCTTGTATCTTGCACTTCCCTATGCCACCCATCCCATATCCTTCCCTGTATTCTGAATGCCTGATTACTTGTTCATCTGCCCCATAAGACCTCAGATTTCCTTGAAAGAAGGTGCACTGTTTGGATCACTGTGGTATTCCCAGGACACAGCCTAGGGCATGGCACATAGGTGTTCGATAAATATTTTTTAAATAAATGAGTAACTGAATGTCAGTCTTCTCTCTTTGGTATTGTCCTAAACACTGGTGTTGCTGCTTAGTCAGGATGAAGACCTGTGTGGTCCAAAGGCTTCCTTTGTTACATCTAATTTACATGACTATAAAACACTGTGGAAAGCCCAACTGCCAGAAACTCACCCCTGCATGTTCGTTTTACAGTAAGTGCTTTTGGAATTTCCCTCAACAAAAATATCAGAATTTAGAGGTCTCAACTGCTGGGAAAACAATTCCCACTACCAATGGAAGAGTCACCAGGCACAGCAATTCACATCGTCCTACTGAAGGATTTAGTGTGGATAATGGATTACTGGAATTCCTACATCATGAAGAGAAATGGCAAAGAAGAAAATCTCTGTTAGATGTTTAGCCACCTCATTCATTTCCTGTTTTTCCAGTAAGTTCACATTAGACACAACCCTTAACCTTTTCAGATCTCATCTCTTGTGGAGACACATGCGTCTTCCCAAAGCATTACAAAATCAGAGCGTGAAGCATCTCAGACTACACGATTCCTTAACCTTTTCTGGCTCCTACTTCTCAAAATCACACTATTAAAAATTTGGGGTTCCCAAAAAAGAGCCCGCATCGCCAAGTCAATCCTAAGCCAAAAGAACAAAGCTGGAGGCATCATGCTACCTGACTTCAAACTATACTAGAAGGCTACAGTAACCAAAACAGCATGGTACTGGTACCACAACAGACATAGATCAATGGAACAGAACAGAGCCCTCAGAAATAATGCCACATATCTACAACTATCTGATCTTTGACAAACCTGACAAAAACAAGCAATGGGGAAAGGATTCCCTATTTAATAAATGGTGCTGGGAAAACTGGCTAGCCATTATTTAGAAAGCTGAAACTGGATCCCTTCCTTACACCTTATACAAAAATTAATTCAAGATGGATTAAAGACTTACATGTTAGACCTGAAACCATAAAAACCCTAGAAGAAAACCTAGGCAATACCATTCAGGACATAGGCATGGGCAAGGACTTCATGTCTAAAACACCAAAAGCAATGGCAACAAAAGCCAAAATTGACAAATGGGATCTAATTAAACTAAAGAGCTTCTGCACAGGGAAAGAAACTACCATCAGAGTGAACAGGCAACCTACAAAATGGGAGAAAATTTTCGCAACCTACTCATCTGACAAAGGGCTAATATCCAGAATCTACAATGAACTCCAACAAGTTTACAAGAAAAAAACAAACAACCCCATCAAAAAGTGGGTGAAGGACATGAACAGACACTTCTCAAAAGAAGACATTTATGCAGCCAAAAAACACATGAAAAAATGCTCATCATCACTGGCCATCAGAGAAATGCAAATCAAAACCACAATGAGATACCATCTCACACCAGTTAGAATGGCCATCATTAAAAAGTCAGGAAACAACAGGTACTGGAGAGGATGTGGAGAAATAGGAACACTTTTACACTGTTGGTGGGAGTGTAAACTAGTTCAACCATTGTGGAAGTCAGTGTGGCGATTCCTCAGGGATCTAGAACTAGAAATACCATTTGACCCAGCCAGCCCATTACTGGGTATATACCCAAAGGACTATAAATCATGCTGCTATAAGGACACATGAACATGTATGTTTACTGTGGCACTATTCACAATAGCAAAGACTTGGAACCAAGCCAAATGTCCAACAATGATAGACTGGATTAAGAAAATGTGGCACATATACACCATGGAATACTATGCAGCCAGAAAAAATGATGAGTTCATGTCCTCTGTAGGGACATGGATGAAACTGGAAACCATCATTCTCAGTAAACTATCGCAAGGACAAAAAACCAAACACCGCGTGTTCTCACTCATAGGTGGGAATTGAACAATGAGAACACATGGACACAGGAAGGGGAACATCACACTCTGGTGACTGTTGTGGGGTTGGGGGAGGGGGGAGGGACAGCATTAGGAGATATACCTAATGCTAAATGACGAGTTAGTGGGTGCAGCACTCCAACATGGCACATGGATACATATGTAACAAACCTGCACATTGTGCACATGTACCCTAAAACCTAAAGTATAATAATAATAAAAAAAATTGGGGGTTCCACTCACCTTTTACAAAGAAGGCAATATATTTAAGGAAACCATTGTTATATTTATTAGGTATATTAAGCTTTAAGGACTTAAAAATCACAAGACATATTGTTGATAATATTGTTGTTACTGTTCGTAGTGGATGAAATAGTGTTCCTTCAAAATTCATGTCCACACAGAACCTCAGAATGCGATATTTTTAAATAGTGTCTTTGAAGATGTAATTAATTCAGGATCTCAAGATGAAATTATCCTGGATTTAGGGTAGATCCTATGTCCAAAAACTGGTGTCTTTATAAGAGGAGAGGACACAGAGAAACACTCAGGGAAAAGACCATGTGAAAATACAGAGACAGAGACTGGAGTTATGTTGCCACAAGCGAAATAACTCCAGCACCCACTAGAAGCTGGAAGGGTCAAGGAAATTCCTTACCTACAGCCTTTAGAGGAAACATGGCTCTGCTAATACCTTGATTTCAACCTTCTAGCCTCCAGACCTGTGAGAGAGTAAAATTGTTGTTTTACCCAGGTTGTAGTACTTTTTTATGGCAGCCCTAAGAAACTAGTTTGGTTTGAAAACACCAAAACCAGTTGTTTGGTGCAAATAGTAAAAATATTATGTCTATGCAAAACACAGTAATAAGAAATAATGTTATCACTAAGAAGGATATTAGGAAAAAGAAATTCTTAAGAAGCATTAGGAAACCTTGGTTCTACCTAGGTCCCACCATCTGTGGTAAGTAAATCAGTGTTTATCTCAAATGACCAGTAAAAGCAGCCAATTACACAAATAAAACTAGACTAAACATTTCAGAAATTTTTTAAAATACAGAAAGGGGAATACTCACCCAGCAATTTACCACTCTGTTGGTCAGCACTAGAATTTTGTTGATATTTCTTCCTGGGAGATATTTCTTCCATATCCAAAGTTATGTTCAAATTTTAAATATATGTTCTACTTTTAACATTTAGCATTGTAGCAAACCATATTTCTGTACTGTTATAAACTCTTTCATAGGCAAAAATATCAAACTTCATTGATATACAATTGATAAAATGCTAAATCACATTTTATCGATACCTACATAGATAAAATGTAATACTTCATTGAGAGGTTTTTACATAATTTACTTCAAGTATTCCCTATTGATGGACATAAACCATTTTCATTGTTTTTTCTACTACAAATAGTTATCCAGTAAATATCTTGTTTTAGAAATTTTAACACTGTTTATGATGATTTTCTTAGGATGGGTTCTAAAAAAGTAAAAGGAGAAAAGACTCCTGGGTCAAGTAGTATAAAAATTTTAAAGGCAAAATACTTCCCAAAATACTTTCTAAAAAGAGTATACCGATTCATAATTCAACCAGCAGTGTGTGAAAGTGAGAACAGAAAATGGTAGTCTACATATTGAAATATTTACTAACTTCAGACGCAACAAATGACACATTATTTAATTTGTATTTTTTAGAGACGGGAATAAAAGAAAAATACAAATGCCTATGTTACGACCTAGCAATTCCACTCCTAAATGCATTTATACATCCATCAATTTACTCCCAGGCATATATCCAGGAGAAATTAGTGGTGTGTTCACCATAGCTGTTTCATTCATAATAGTCAAATACTGGAAACAACCCAAATGTCCACCATCAGCAGAATGTACACGTAAATTATGGTATACTCATAAAATGAAATATTACGGAAAGATTTTAAAAAGAACGAACTACTACCACATATCTCACAGACAGCACATTACATGAAAGAAGCCAGAAACAAAGGAAAAAAATACTATTTCATTTATATGGAGTTCAAGATCAGGTAAATGTAGCTAATAGAAATTGAAATCTGAGGCTGGGTGCGGTGGCTCACGCTTGTAATCCCAGCACTTTGGGAGGCTGAGGTGGGTGGATGATGAGGTCAGGAGATCGAGACCACGGTGAAATCCCGTCTCTACTAAAAATACAAAAAATTAGCCGGGCGTGGTGGCGGGCGCCTGTAGTCCCAGCTACTTGGAGAGGCTGAGGCAGGAGAATGGCGTGAACCCAGGAGGTGGAGCTTGCAGTGAGCCGAGATCGCACCACTGCACTCCAGCCTGGGCGACAGAGCGAGACTCCATCTCAAAAAAAAAAAAAATTAATGAAAATCATTGACATTTTTGATACATTTTACCAAATTTTCTTCCCCCTGAAATGAGCTAATTTACACTAAAATCAGCAGTGTATAACTGCCTATTTCCTTACCTCCTAATGAAAGATTGAATTATAGTGCAGACAAAAACAGCACAAATACCATTGTGGTAAACAAACAAAAAGTCTTACTATATTTTATTTTTTGTAATATGTAATAATAAAGTTTAATATCAATGTTTTAACAATGACTTCATTATATGTGTTAAAATGTATACTGTTATATATTTTTTTCAAATACAAATTAAAAATTCCACCACCCAATCATAGTGTTCGTCAACTCTTTCTTCATACAATTTCAGACATGTCTCTATGGATAAGAAGATGTCAGAACAGGTATGAAGTTAGGGAGGAAAAGGGGGAAGAAGGGTGAAAGAAGTCCTTATTAGAGATACAGTGTATCCTCAATATTTGTGGATTCCATATTTGTGAATTTGCCTGCATGCTAAAATTTGTTTGTAATCCCAAAATCAATACTACTGGAGCTTTTGTGGCCGTTCACAGATATGCACACAGTAGCAGAAATTTGAGTCATCTGACAAACACACTCCCAGCTAAGTCAAACCAGGTGATGTTCTGCCATTCGGTTTCAGCACTTATACTATAAATAAGTGTCCTTTGCACAGTCTATTTTGTGCCATGTAATTCCCATTTTTGTGCTTCGTGTTGGTGATTTACTGGTTACGGTGGCTTCGAAGCATAATGCTGAAGTTCCACCTAGTTTTCCAAAGTGCAAGAAGCTATGATGTGAGAAAATACAAGTGTTAGATAAGCTCAATTCAGTCATGAATTATAATGCCGTCAGTCGTGGGTTCAATTTAAATGAATCAACAATATATATTAAATAAGGTGCCTTTAAACAGAAACACACATAAAACACACAATTTTGTAATGATCAGTTAATGAAGATGCTGTGATCAGAGGCTCAAAGGAACCTAACCTGAAACGTAATTTCCCCCAGGAACAATGGTTGAGTATTCTCTAATTCAGTTTTCCTTGCGACTTTATAGAACACACCAACCATGAATTCTTGAATCAACTGTACTTTAGGAAACTTAGAAATAAAAATTTTAATGGATTGTACTATAAATGCTACCATTTATTTGAATTTACAGTAAAGTATAAATCATGTAGAATTAAATAAATTGCTAAAAAATATTCAATTGTCTTCCCAACAAGAAGTATCAATTTTTAAATGACCCCTCTAGATTGCTAAATTTAAAGACACGAATATGGTTGTGAATTTACTAAGAGGCTGGGGTCATTATGTTTTTAAACTATGCTTCAAATTTATGTACCATTCATGGATTATGAAGCAAATATTTTATGTAATTTCAGCGTGTATTGGATTCATACTAACTCAGGCTACAATAAGCACAAATGTTTTCAAAATGGTCATGTGTTCCATAACCTTCCCCTACTCCATAGATAAGACTCCGACCCCACAAATGTTGATTTTATCTGTTGAAAGCTAGATGAAAACAGTGAGAAAATAGTATAAATATTTGGTGGTTTTCAGGTCACGCCTTTTATAAAACCAGATACTGGCCAGAAAGTTTTGGTTTTCCAATTGAATCAATTGAGCTGATATAGGGTCCATCCCTTTGTGCTCCTATCACCCTTCAATTTTTGTCTCTATAATACATGCATTCCACCCTCTGAAAACAGTCTTCCCTACCATTTTGGTGCTTTGGGAGTAAGAATCTTATCTTAATCTAATGCTTCGATGAATACTTGGCACACATCTGGCAGAGTTATTTGTTTTTCTTCTGTTAGCTGTGTTACCTTGGACAAGTTTATAACTACTCTGGAAATAGTTTTTCTTATCTGTAAAATAAGGGAACTGAGCTAGAAGGCTGACTTCAAACTGTTCTTCCTGGAAATGGGAAAAGAGAGGAGCGGATAGAATTAGCAGACATGACGCTGGTTTTTCCATTATCAGTAGGACAGATCCTCTGATTTGTCTTACATATTGAATTTTTATATAATAAAATAATCCCAAAATTAAACAGGTTTGGAAATCTCTGGGCTAAGTGATCATTAAGGGTCTCTAGTTTTAACTTATTTGAATGATATTATTTTAAAGCATCTTTCTGATGCTTTTAAACTTTGTGGATTATACAAGCAGAAAGTAAAGAAAATTAAATGCACTCTGAGTGGTGAGATTATGCAGGGTTTATTTCTCTCCCTCTCCCTATATTTTCTACAGTGAATAAACATTGCCATTGTTATCCAAAAATTAATACTCTTTTTAACAAAAGGACAAAAAACAGTATGTATAATATATACAGTTAAAAAAGACCTATGGGTTTTAAGAAAATGTTTAATTAAAATATACTTTAAAAATATTTAGAATATACAAAGAGAAAGAAGAGAGACAGGAAGAAAGAAACAGAGACTGAAAAAGTACATATCATGGTGGGTTGATTTTTCAAAGTATGGTATTTTCAAATTATTTTATATAGATTAGGACATAAATTGTTACTTATTTCATGTGAACAAAATCAGCCCCAGCTTACATTTGTTTCAGATGCTTTCCATTCTTAGAAATTATTTTAGCAGATACAATTTACATTTATTAAGTATATATGTTAAACAGTAAGATTCTTAAAACCAATTTATTTTTTAATGTTTGGTCTTCAGAAAACTGAATAAAAGAAAAATTTCCATTAGTATTAATTAGTAAATGAGAAATATTATCACATACAGTTTAAAAAACAACTTTGTAACAAAAAAAATCACGGAAATCCTTTCTATAGTTCAGTCTTCTACCTCTTCAAAAAACAATATGTAATATAATCTTAAGCATGTACTCACACTCAACCTAATATTTTAAAATTATCTCTAATAAGCCATTTTCTCAAATCATTCTGGCTTTTAAAGTCATCACTATTCAAGCTCAGATGAGCAGTAGAGCCAAAAAGCATTGTTTTAGTTTTTGCTGCTTTTAAAACCAGTTTGTTTTCCTGGAACCAGTCTGCCAAAGTCTTTTTGCAGTTCAGTAGTTAAGTGAGAAACAGATTTGCCATTAAAATGCACAATCGTGCCAGCTGCATAAAGATGTATAGAGCAGTAATGACATATCCATGTTAAATCATTAATAAAAAGAGAAAAGAGGAACAGGTCCATGACTGACACTGTTGCTTAATAACTGGAAGGAGAAGGAGGGGAAGAGACAGCCCTGTGAACAGTAACAGATTGATGTCTGTCAGAGCCATTTCTTATCTTTTGACAGCATTTGGGCTGGAGCCCATGCTCCCTACCTTCTGTAATCAAAGCCCATGGTTCACTAGGCCAAAGCAGTCTTAGAAATTAATAAAAACCATCGCTTAATTCAGAATTCCCCTTCAAGAATGTATTCATTAATATTAGGTTGTCATGGAGTGACATATGAAGCCTTGGCAAGTTCTTCACAGGCTTTTCATATGTGGAACTCACATGTTCCCCTCATCAGCATCTTTGAACCTTCTGAATGCTCATTATTAGGATTAACCATGGATAAAAATAGGTTTTACTGCATGATTTTTTATTTCATTTTATATTGTATTGGGGAAATGGGGTTTCCAGGGATGCTAAAGCAAATCATGAATTAAATAATGGGTACATAATATAAATTTCAAATTTCAAAAATCTCTTTAAGAAGAAAAGATAGAGAAATGAATTCCACTTTCAGGTAAAGTTATACCTTTTGACTTTCTCTCTTTTGGTACCAAAGTTGGTAAATGGTATTTATTTTGATATAATATGTGAAGTTCCAGAAAGAATTGATATGATCCCTCTGGCCCTTAGGAACTAACAAGTTTAAAGGAATTCTTAACCCCCACCGCCCCCCAACGCACCTATGTTTGTACATATGTGTATAACTCATGCATCATAAGTACATAAAGGAGTTCAAAACTAACTTTGGCTGTATCATAATATCGATATAAATCTATAGGAGTCCTGGATTGATGGGAGTTAAGATTCAAATGACACCAATCTGGGGAAATTTTTTTAAAAGACATAAATCTAGGAAATTCTGATGTCTTGTGTTGGCAGTCTAAATTCACCTTTGATGATAGTTATTAGCTATTGGTCACTGTTGTGTAGTTCAATATTCAGTGGGACTTGAAGTGGGATAAAATATCCTTCTTGTGTGTATTTACAAATATTTCCTCTGGGATATCATAGACCTATGCTATGGGGAAGACTATGGGGTTATGGCATGGGATCTATGTGTTAGTCTCCCTTGGAGGGACTAGTTGGGTGATATTAAGCAAGTCAGCCCTTTCTGCCTCAGATTTGCCTTCTATATTAAGAAAACCCTTTTAACCCTTTCATTCTAAGATTCTATGATGTTAACAACTATCGTGCAGTTGTGAGTTCCCTGCGTATTGTAAATGCTTTAGGAATGCTTGTCAGTGGGCTCCATGACAAGTGCAAAGCACAGAATAGGTAAGTGGAAACCCTAGGCTTTACTTCCTCAACTGTTTACTCTGAGATCCCAATTATGTGCCAGGAATGTGCTTGGCATGGAGCGACAGTGAAAAGCAAAACAAATCTACCTTTATGGAGCTTTTAGTTTGGTTAGGGACATTAAATAAGGAAAGAACTAAATGTATAATTGGCAATTATGTTAACCGATTTGGAAAAAGATACAAGAAGGAATTTAACATGGGCTGGGGACTCAGGGAAGCCCTTGGAGAGAACTGACTTGTGAACTGAGATATATAGTATAAGCAGGAGTTAATTGGGTGTTGAGTTTGGGAATTTGGAGTGGACAGTGCCAAAAGTGTGCGAGGCAAAGGAAACAGCAAGTGCAAAGGCCCCAGGCACACTGGAGAAACTGAAAGAAGGTTGGTGTCTCTCTACCTTTGGACTGAGGAGTAGCAGAGGTTGTAGGGCTAGGCAGGGGACACATCATGCTTGTAGCCTTGCCTATAAATCCAGTTTTAATCAGTAGCTGAGAAGTAGTTCTAAGAAATATGCCTAAGGATTCATGGAACACCTTTTCACTTCTGTAATGGAAAGAAATAATGTACTGTATGTTATCTTAGACATTTTGTTGGATTCATTTCCCTCTGAATAACCTCTCTAATGTCTCTAATGAAGGAGCTGCTTGCTTACCAGCACAAAGAATGCTGGGAGAGTTTTTTGATCACTAAAAAATGAGGTTAGTAATAATAGTGAAACATGACAGTCCAAGGTTCAATAATGCTTACTTGAAGTTGCCACTTCCAGAAAAAATATCCAAATCAACAACATTTGCTGATCAGAACAATGCTAAACTTTAGAATCGGCTCTTCTTTATTATTTTATTTGGCTGAAAGGGTAGACTCAAAATACATCCCTTAAAGTATCTGTAAGCTGCACATTCTGGGAGACTCTAGATCCTTGCTGCTCAAAAGATGGTCTGCAGACCAGCAGCATCAGCATCACTGGGAGCATGCTAGAAATGCAGAACCTCAGGTTCCATCCAGACCCACTGAATCTGAATCTGCATTTTATCAATATCTTCCAGGGGATTTTTGTGCACATTAAAATTTAGGAAGAACTGCTCTAGGTCTCTCAATAGATAAATTTAAAATAATGTAGAAATTGAATATTTAGAGTAAATTTAAAATTAGCTTCCTTGTATTAATTATTGTTTTAATGTTAAAATGTCCTTAACACTTTCATAAATTCAAATTTAATTATTGTTATGGAAAAATGTTTCACTAGGAAACAATTACTCTAGGCATAATGCCAAAAGTTTCAAGGTTTAAAATTTACTCAAAACACAACAAAATATTTTGAGTGTATACATATTTCCTTGTGGGGCAGAAATAAGCATGCTAAATATCAATTATCAATTATAGAAATTTCCTGTAAGCCAACAATGTTCACAGTAGTTAAAGGCACAGCAATTCAGTGCTATGTTCTTTGTACTAAAATCATCATTAAATAATCTTTTAGCCTTGAAGAGCCTTACCGGCAAAATCTAAAACTATTTATGGGATTCATGTTTGAAATTGCCGAGAGTATTTGGACTTATTTGGAACTCACGTTTATATAATTAAAACACATTCTCAACAATTTACTTAACTAAATTTGGAACTAGGAGCTCTCAATGGATGTATGAATCATGGGAGCCTTGCCAGATGTTTTGGAGTGTGGAATTCAAAACGCATTAGCAGTACGGCACGTCATGAAGTTTGATGCAAAACATTTCTTCTCCCTTTCCAAAAGCCTTGTTTAGTTTCTATTGTAAGGCATGAACTATGGTGACAGCTCGTAGCTCTAGGGAAACATCTAAAATCCATAAGTAGTATCTACCCAGTGGACATACGAGGCAATTATCTACACCATCAATGTTACATAAAAGCCTGTCCATCCAGCTATATCCAGATAACCGAATCCAAAGTGGATATTTACCTGTAAGGTGTATTTCATTTTTATTTTATTTATTTATTTATCTTGAGACGGAGTCTCGCTCTTTCACCCAGGCTGGAGTGCAGTGGCGCGATCTCGGCTCACTGCAGGCTCTGCCCCCCGGGGTTCACGCCATTCTCCTGCCTCAGCCTCCCGCGTAGCTGGGACTACAGGCGCCCGCCACCTAGCCCAGCTAATTTTTTTTGTATTTTTAGTGGAGACGGGGTTTCACCGTGTTAGCCAGGATGGTCTTGATCTCCTGACCTCGTGATCCGCCCGCCTCGGCCTCCCAAAGTGCTGGGATTACAGGCTTGAGCCACCGCGCCCGGCCTTTTAATTTTATTTTTTGCCTAACATTCTGTAGAAGATTGCCTGTCCCTTGCTCCATTCCCACCCTCCTTAACCTCAACAGATGATCTTTATGTTTTTTTTTTTTACAATCAATTAGAAAAATCTTCTGAAACATCCCATGTTTTCAGCACTACAAGGGTCAGAATCCCTGTGTTCTCTGGGGTGCTACTGTGCCATCTATAATCTTCCTTTTCGTATCCCTTTTCTTTGAATCTTTCCTTTTATCTTTCTAATGTTTCCCAGTGTTTAATAGCATCAAATTTGATAGAAGTAGTGGGCTTAGGCCGGGCGCGGTGGCTCACGCTTGTAATTCCAGCACTTTGGGAGGCCGAGGCGGGCGGATCACAAGGTCAGGAGATCGAGACCACGGTGAAACCCCGTCTCTACTAAAAATACAAAAAACAATTAGCCGGGTATGGTGGTAGGCGCCTGTAGTCCCAGCTACTCGGGAGGCTGAGGCAGGAGAATGGTGTGAACCTGGGAGGCGGAGCTTGCAGTGAGCCGAGATTGCTCCACTGCACTCCAGACTGGGCGACAGAGCGAGACTCTGTCTCAACAACAACAACAACAAAAAAAAGTAGTGGGCTTATATATATAAGATGAAGGTTCTCCTCTCACACACCTAAAAACAAACAAACAACAACAAAAAAACACCATGTTATCTTCTCTTGGCCCTGTCTTCCCCTAAAGAGGCTATTTGTTTTTGTCTTTTCTTCTTTTCTTTAGAAGAATTAGAATTAGATTTCTTGAAAAAAATAACACTACTCAACTCCTGTTTCTTCCTTAACTATTCCTTCCAACTCAAATGCAACAGTTGATGGTAATGTCACCAATTATCTCCTTATTGCAAAGTTCAAAGATTAGCTTTTCATTCCTCATTGTACTCAACCCCTCTTCAGCACTCTGTGGTCTTTTACCTCCTTTAAATTATCTACTTCCTCCTTCTGCAGATTCCAAGGTACTATTGTTTTAGTTTCCATTCTAGCCACATTGCCAGAATTGGGTTACTCCCTGTATTTCCTGTCCCACTAATTAACTCAGTTTCTGATTCTTTTTCATCTCCTAATTGCTTTCCTCGGCACTAGTTTGTATCCGTATCAGACCATTTTTCTCACAACCACGGAAACAATCAGCCTTAAAAACATGATTTTTCTCTTCTACTTAAAAATTTCGGGCCGGGCGTGGTGGCTCACGCTTGTAATCCCAGCACTTTGGGCGGCCGAGGCGGGCGGATCACGAGGTCAGGAGATCGAGACCACGGTGAAACCCCGTCTCTACTAAAAATACAAAAAATTAGCCGGGCGTGGTGGCGGGCGCCTGTAGTCCCAGCTACTCGGAGAGGCTGAGGCAGGAGAATGGCGTGAACCTGGGAGACGGAGCTTGCAGTGAGCCGAGATTGCGCCACTGCACTCCAGCCTGGGCGACAGAGAGAGACTCGGTCTCAAAAAAAAAAAAAAAAAAAAAATTTCCTAATGCCCCATTCATTACTTATGAAGAAAGGTGCCTTCTTGATTTAAAACATGAATGATCATAAATGGTGATTTATAAATATTAAAATGCTTTTGTCAGTATGAGCCATGCCTAAGTAGTGGTGTTGGGAAGAGTAAAAATCTATTATGGTAATATCTGGCATGCATTGAGTTTATATGTTGTAAGCATTGTGCTAACTGTTCTAAATACATATTTTAATTTAATTCTCACAATAATTCTATAATGTCTTCTCACCATTACCTCATCTACTGACCCACAAAACTGAGAGTAGTGACTCTTGCTCATAGTCACAGAGAGTAAGTGTTAGATCTAAGATATGAAACTAGATAAGCATTATTTCAGATTCCATTCTTTTAGCCAGATCCCATTTGGCCTTCTGGTATAGGAAGGTCAGCAGCAAAGTCGCCACATCTAGTTAGCTGCACCACCCCCTCTGACTAAAGGAAGAGGAGCCGCCATCTGGGCTCCATACCAGTTCCTAGTCTAATCCTTCCCCACAGGTTTAGCTGTCTGCATGCAAAGGCGACATGCCACCCAAAGCACATGTCTTCTCTTCTCTTTTTTTTTTTTGAGAGGGAGTCTGGCTCTGTCGCCCAGGCTGGAGTGCAGTGGTGTGTGATCTCGGCTCACTGCAAGCTCCACCTTCCAGGTTCACGACATTCTACTGCCTCAGCCTCCCGAGTAGCTCGCACTACAGGCACCCGCCACCACTCACGGCTAATTTTTTTTTGTATTTTTTTTTTGAGACGGAGTCTGGCTCTGTCGCCCAGGCTGGAGTGCAGTGGTGTGTGATCTCGGCTCACTGCAAGCTCCGCCTCCCGGGTTCACGCCATTCTCCTGCCTCAGCCTCTCCGAGTAGCTGGGACTACAGGCGCCCGCCACTACGCCCGGCTAATTTTTTGTATTTTTAGTAGAGACGGGGTTTCACCGTGGTCTCGATCTCCTGACCTCATGATCCTCCCGCCTCGGCCTCCCAAAGTGCTGGGATTACAAGCGTGAGCCACCACACCCGGCCTAGATTTTAAGATTATTATTAAGTGAAAGAAGCCAATCTGAAAAGGCTACATAGTGTATGATTTCAACTATATGATATTCAGGAAAAGGTAAAATTATGGAGACAGTTAAAAGACCAGCGGTGGCCAGGGGTTGTGAAGAAAAAGGGCTGAATAGGCAAAGCACAGAGGATTTTTAGGGCAGTGAAACTGTTCTGTATGATACTATAATGATGGGTACATGTCATTATGCATTTCTCAAAACCTGTAGAATGTACACAGTTTACATTAGTGTTCACCTAATATACATCGGGTGATAATGATGTGTCAGGAGATTGATCTATTACTAGAACAATTGTACCACTCTGGTGCATGGTGTTGATAGTTAGGGAGGCTCTGCATAAGGGGGGAAAGGGGTAGGTAGGAAATCTCTGTACCTTCCACCCAATTTTGCTGTGAATCTAAAACCGCTCTTAAAAAAATAAAGCCTATTGTTGAAAAAATATAAGGATTTATTTTTAGGTTACCAAAAGATTACATAAGTCATCTGAGCATATAGCTCATCCTTCCTGCCAGTCTTAAGCTCTTAGGAAAATATAGTGTGTGCGTATGTGAGTGTGTGTGTGTGTGTGTGTGTCTGTATGGAAAATAAGCTTGACAGTTTAAAATCCTAGTAAGATTATACAAACAAACAACCACCTATCCCATGCCACCCACACACATACATATTTGTACACATTAGTGTTGAAAAACAAGACAGGTATCCCTTGAACTAGAAAACCATGAGCCGTTCTGGAATGAGAGGAGATAACTGGTGTCAGATTGAAAATAATCCCACAGATTTTCGTATAGTTAAAGACTTCAAATATAGGTAACAGCATAAGGGTGCTATCAACTTAGAGGTGACATATATGGTGAAGAAAAGGAGCTGCCAGGGTGATATAGGGATGATTTATTGGGATGTCATGATAAGACCAGGAAGAGAATCTCTTTCTGTACTTTTAAAAAGAAATGGTAGCAGTTTGGAACAGAAACTGTAGGAGTTTAGGCTGAAGAAGTTTCGTGCCTAGAGTGGCTGAAAATATGGATCGTTCATATCCTAGAGACAAGTATCCGGCAAACCCCACCTAATAGTAGAATTACCTTTCCCCTCCAAAAAAAAATCATTAAAAGCAGACTTTGGTAACATTTACAGTATTCAAACACAGGCGAACAGGGAATCTCAGGTACAAATATTGTCATACAAGCGAAAATCATCAAGTATTTGAAGGAAAAACTACCAAGACAATCAGTATCTGATTCAAAAGTAGAAGTGCTAATACCTGATAAACAAAGCTAATGAACAAAGAGAGAAAAATAAGTTTAAATAACTGTAACAAATATAATTATAAAAATGCAAGAATAATAGCAACAATGAAAAACTCAGCTAGAAATTGTAGGAATTAAAAAAACATGAATTCAAAAAAAAAAATCTCAGTGCACAGCAGCATTGATACAACCAAATTTATGGAGCTGAAAGATGAGTTCTCCCAGAATATAGCCAAAAAAAGGGCACTGAAATTGTAAATGTAAAAGAAAAAATGAAAACTTAGCAGATAAATCTGGAAGTCCTAATGTCCTTTGGTTAGGAGTTCCAGAAAGAAGGAAAAGAGAAAATGTAGTAAGCACTAAAAAAAATTAGAAAACTGAATGTTTGAACAAAATACAAGTTTCAGAGCATATAGGTCCAAGTGCTAAAATGAATGAATGGAAAAGATCCACAACTAGACGTATACAAAACAGCAATAATAAAGGTAAAATGGTAAAATCACCTTGAAAGGAAAATAAAAATTATCTGCAAAACAAATGAAAATAAGGTTGGAAACAATTCCCAACTGCAAAACTGAATATAATACAGCATTATTGCTATAGAATCATGGTTCTTAGGAAAAATGCAACACATAGACAAGCAACCACTGACATGTGAAGAAAAAGTAAAATATTTTTATACTTCAAGGATTCAGGCCATTTTGAAGGAATTACTTGAGAATATACTACAGCACAATAAAAACTAAACTGGAAGGAAATTTTGGATTACAGAAACAAAGGAAACAGTGATGTGCAATTTAAATACATTTCAATAAATTCATTTCAATAACGAAACTGTTATAATAATATATAATTAAAATCCTAGACTATATTAACTCAGTGTTTGGACAGCTTGACTGGGATAGAGTAGGTAAGAAGAGAGAAGGGAAATGAGCACATGCTCTTTCCTGTTTTGTGTAAGAAAATGATTTGAAGTTACACTAATATTGAGTATTATTAAGAAATACTGAAATATAATTTAACTGAAAGTCTAAAAAATTTAACAATAATTACTGGAATGTATGATTGAGAAAATTCAATTAATAAAAGAAAATGCTGAAAATCAATTGAAAAATTAATAAAAATGCTAAACATGGGTGAGGAGATGTCAACTGTTTATCATTGGTTTCTTCTGTCCACAATTTTTCCTCTCTTGTTCATTCAGAATTTGACTTAACTTACTAAAAAAGTTTACATCTGCAGCTCAGGTATCTCAAGGTGCCACCCAGACCAGATCATCCTCAAGCCTAATTATTTTCTTCTAGCCTTCCTAGTTTAGTTTTCCTGTTTGCCCAGACTGTTTCACCAATTGTTATCCCTGATCTTTGAGTGAAATTCCAGTTTCCCTCAAACTTTTGTCAGATCCCGGGTGTCCAGGCTGCTCTGGAAACTTTTGTTCCTCTTTTTTTCAAGTTTTGGTGAATGTCTGGATCTATGGGTTACTTTTCTTAGACTTTTGATAGTGTTACCTTTGAAAACCAGCAAGGGTTAAAAAATGACATGTCCTTACTGAAAATTTGATTACTAAATATTGAGGTTACAGGCTTGATAAAATAATACAATTATACACCACATAATAATGCCTTGGTCAACAATGAACCACATATAAATGGTTCCATAAGATTTTAATACCGTCCACTTACTGTACTTTTTCTGTGATTAGATATGTTTAGATACACAAATACGTACCATTGTGTTACAATTGCCCACAGTATTCAGTACAATAAGACACTGTAAAGATTAGTAACCTTGGTGTGATAGGCTAGACCATAAAGCCAAGGTGTGTCATAGGCTATACCATCTAGGTTTGTGTGAGTACAGTCAATAATGTTGGCACAATGATGACATTACCTAATGAGCTTCTCTCAAAATGTATCCTCATTGTTAAGCAACACATGAATCTATAAAAGTATAGGAAAAATAATGAGAATAATAAAATTATAGAATTTTAAGTCTCAATATTTTGCAAACTGATAGAAATATAAACAACATATTGGGGGCAGGTGGTTTCAAGAAAAGGAACCTAAAATAATGGGTCCTAAATCAGTTTTTAGAAAGGAGAATACTTTGATCTTCCCACATAGGTTTTCTTAATTATCAATGCCAGGAACATTTACATATTTATTTTTTATTTAAAATTGCCTCATTACTATCCTGATTCCTTGTTCCTAATCTGAGGCCTGATTTTAAAATTTAATTTAAACATGAGCAACAACACAGGGTGTCTTCACCAGTATTGAGCAATTTCCAGAACCATGTGGCTTTTCCTGAAGGCTTGTGGAGATAATCTTTGCTTAAGTTGGGGGTGTATGAATAGGAGATAGGCAATATCCTGGATTCGTGAGAGCTGCTCATATGGCCTCTGTTGCTAATATATGCCAAACTGCAGCTTGAGACTAAAGTGCTGCATGCAGCTGTCACTATTAATGAATAATGAAAAATTATTTCTTAGTAGTGGCCACTTAAATAGTATTAATGTCAAAGAAACATAAATGAATTTTGAAAATTGTATAATATTCAGAAAACTATGCTAGATATCTGCAAAGGGTCATAGGTTTATATGATAGATTACACAAAGATTATATTTAAATTAGTTGATGGAAAGAAATACACACAAAAGGTCTATTTCACCAGCTATATAACTACAGTTGCCCACACTCTCCCACACACAAAAGGACTAAGACAAGTAATTTTCACAGTTGTGTAGAGCTTAGGAAAAGATAAAAAATGAATATTACAAATTTTTGAATGAAATTTTAAGTATAATTAAATAAACATAAAAGTATATCTGAAAACTTAAATGCAAACTAGTTGCATTTTAAAACTAATTTTACTTATAGATTAAATTTTTCTTTACTTATACTTTAAAATTTTTTATTTTTACTTACACATTAATTTTTTTAAATTTATTTTTCTGGGTACATAGTAGGTGTATGCTAATACTAATCATGCCACTACACTCCAGCCTGGACGATGATGAAGCGAGACTCTGTCTCAAAAACAAAACAAAACAAAAGCAAAGAAGCTCTAACAACTCAATAACAAAAGGAAAAATAACCTAATTATAAAATAGAGCAAAAATCTAAACAGATGTTTTTCCAAAGTTAATACACAAATGTCCAGTAAGCAAATAATAACACATTCAATATCACTAGCCATAAGGGAAATGCAAATCAAAGCCACAGTGAGATACCACACTGACTAGGATTACTAGAATCAAAAACTTCAGAGAAAAACAAGTGTTGGCAAGGATACGGGGAAGTCAGAAACCTCATATCCTGCTCATGGGAATGGAAAATGGTGCAGCCACTTTGGAACACAGTGTGGCAGTTCCTCAGATGGCGAAATACAGAAGTATCTTACAACCTAGTGTCCACTCCTAGGTATATGCTTAAGGGAAATGAAAACAGACATCCACTGAAAAACTTGTGCACACAACAGCTCACCTGTACCAATTCAAATTTTTTCACACTCAGTAGTTTCAAGCATAGCTCAAATAGATTGTTAGCCATTTAGAGCCTGCCTGCTTTTCATACCCCATGAAATTGAATTCAACGTCTGCTAGTTATAAATAAGTGCCTGTGTTATAAATATCCCAAGCCCCTATGCCTTTCAGAGTTCTTTGATCCTCTTTGCTGCTTAGGGATATCAGCTAGACACACAGTTTCCTTTATAATTCTGCTTTTCCCAGGAGTTCCCTTGCCCTCCTCCCCTTCTGAGTAGTAACCATCAGGTTGTAGTACCTGAACAGTCCCTTGCTGTGAGGAAACTGTCCAATGCACGTACTTGCCTAATAATGTCATTTGCCTAATTAAAAAAAAAAAATCTTGGCCGAGCACGGTGGCTCATGCCTGTAATCCCAACACTTTGGGAGGCCGAGGCGGGCGGATCACGAGGTCAGGAGATGGAGACCATCCTGGCTAACATGGTGAAACCCCGTCCCTGCTAAAAATACAAAAAAATTAGCCAGGTGTGGTGGCGGGCGCCTGTAGTCCCAGCTACTTCGGAGGCTGAGGCAGGAGAATGGCATGAACCCGGGAGGCGGAGCTTGCAGTGAGCCGAGATGGCGCCACTGCACTCCAGCCTGGGCGACAGAGCGAGACTCCGTCTCAAAAAAAAAAAACAACAAAAAAAAACACGCGCACAAATGTTTATAGCAGCATCAGTCATGATAGCCGAAAGGTGAGAACAACTCAAATGTCCATCAGCTAATTAATGGATTTAAAAAAATGCAGTACCAGCATACAATTGAATATTATTCAGCCACAAAAAAAGAAATACTGATACATGCCACAACATGATGAATCTTGAAAAAATTATGCTAAATGAAATATGCCAGTTACAAAGAACCACATATTGTATGATTCCATGTATATAAAATGTCCAAAATTGACAAATCTATGGATAAATAGAGTAAATAGGTTGTTGCCTAAGGCTGGAGGGAGATGGAGAAAGTAGATGTCTGCTAATGAGTATAGGGTTTCTTTCTGGGGTGATGTTCTAAAATTGGTTATGGTGGTGATGGTTAGACAACTCTGGATATACACTAAAAAAATTAAATAGTAACCTTTAAATGGATGAACTGTCATGTGAATTATATCTCAGTAAAACCACATTTTAATTCAATAACTACTGTTGATTTAAAAATAACAAAAAAGAAGTAAAAGACTTTTGGGGATAATAGATATGCTCCTTATTTTAATAACACATAAAACTGTACACTCTAAATATCTGTAATTTATTGTACATCAATTACAACTCAATAAAACTCTGGAGAGATATGAACATATTTATTATATAATATGTTTATATAATTATATTGTGACCTTGGATTGGGTGATGGTTTCTTTTTTGTTGTAGTAAAACATACATAATATTTGTCATTTTAACCATTCATGAATGTACAATTTAGTGGCATTAAATACATTATAATGTTGTGTAACCACCACTACTATCTTGTATATACAAAATGTTTTCATTATCCCCAACAAAAACTTTGTACTCATTAAACAATAACTTCTGTTCAGCCGCCAGCTGCTGGTAACTTGTATTCTATTTTCTGTCTCTTTTTTATTATATAATTTTTTATTATATGTTAATTATATATTATATAACTATATAATACTATATAATATAATTATATAATATATATTATATAGTTATATAATATATATTATGTAATTATATAATACATTTATATATAACTATATAATACATTTAATATAATTATATAATATATATTATATAACTATATAATACATTTAATATAATTATATAATATATTATATAACTATATAATATATTTAATATAATATATTATATAACTATATAATATATTTAATATAATATATTATATAACTATATAATATATTTAATATAATATATTATATAACTATATAATATATTTAATATAATATATTATATAACTATATAATATATTTAATATAATATATTATATAACTATATAATATATTTAATATAATATATTATATAACTATATAATATATTTAATATAATATATAACTATATAATATATTTAATATAATATATAACTATATAATATATTTAATATAATATATAACTATATAATATATTTAATATAATATATAACTATATAATATATTTAATATAATTATATAATATATAATATATAACTATATATTATATATAGTTATATATATAACTAAAAAATATATAAAACTATATAATATATATTATATAACTATAATATATATTATATAACTATATAATATACATTATATAACTATATAATGTATATTATATAACTATATAATATATATTATATAACTATATAATATATATTATATAACTATATAATATATATTATATATTATATAACTATATAATATATTTAATATAATTATATAATATATATTATATAACTATATAATATATTTAATATAATTATATACTATATAATATATAATTATATAATATAATATAATATATTATATTGCATTATATAATATATTATTTTATTTTATATTATATATTATATTATATAGAATAGTTATATAATAACTATTTATTCTATACCCATTTGTATTTCTAAAATTTTCATGATATGTGTTTCCATGAAATAAAATATTTTGAAGAAGCGATTATACATAAAAAATTAGGAAACATTTCATCCTCCTTTCCTACAGGTTAAGGGGAGACAATTCTGTTTTTTCCTTTGGGATGAAAACAGGAAAATAATGTAACAAAATAAATATTTTCTTACTTACTAGAAAATTAAACAGAAATCTTAAGGATAAGATATGACAAGCGGTATTAAAAACGAACGAATATGTTAATCTTTTTTATGGGAACACAACAAAGAATGGAATTAATTCTGTTCCGCATTTGGGCAAAGCTCCTGACCCTGGGCCTCAAAGCTTGATAAAATGGTAGGGGAGTCTGAGTGACAGGAAAAATAAGTCAAGGTGACAAGGTACACTGGGTGTGGAAGGGGTGGGTAGTTTAGCCAGGCCATAGTATATGGAGGAAAAGGTAAAGTGCTTGGAAGAAAAAAGCAAAGGTGCTTTTCAACCAGGTCCTATAGAACTTTCTATGCTATTCTCTTAAGAACCTGGACTTACTTCTTGGCATTCTGCGCTTTGGAATTCTGTGAGCAGAGGATTTTCTGGATTAAAGTTATGCTTTGGGAGGATTATCAGGGGTTACTTAAGGACATAGAAACAACTAGCTCTCATTCACTAATTTATCTATTCATTGTACAAGTATTTTCTCAGTGCTTACTATAAGTCAGGTAGCTCTTGTATAAAAACTACTATATTATGAAATTTTTATATATTAATTTGTTTTTCTTAATGCTAAAAGTAATACATGTTGCTATAGACAATTTTGGAAATATGCAGAATTACAAAGAAGAATGACTCATAATTCTACTGCCTAAAATAAAAACTAAGACTCTGATGTGTGCATATGCGCTTGTGATGTGTAAAGGTATATGTGGATTATATTGCCGGGCTCATTTTATGCACACACACACGTGCATGTGCATACACATTCCTGTATTCTACTTCATTGACTTAATTTTATATCATAAATTGTTTCTATAATTTCAAAAATAGTTACTGTTAAAATTTATGGAAGGCTTAATCTGTGACACACTGTGAGAAGCACTTTTTATGCATCATGTTATTTAATACTTAAAACAAAAGTATGACATTATTTTGCTTTTAATCTCTTTTCATAGATGAGGACAGTATATCAGTGATCCAGAGAATAATGGGGAAGGGATACAATCCCAGGAATAACTGGAGAGACTAGGCTCCTAACAACCAAGTGCAACTGTCTCATCAGAAACATGATTTCAATAACTATATATAACGCTTCATTACCTGGATATAACGTAAGTTATTCATTGGCCTCAAATTGTTAGCTGATTATACTGTTTCAAGTTACTCACTATTGGAAATACTGCTATAGTGACCAACCATGTACATAAATCCATTCTAAGATCATAGCCAGAGAAACAGGTTCTTAGAAAGAAAGTTACTAGGTCAAGAAATAGAATTAATGTTTGTGAAGCTTAGTCCAAAAGAAAACTACGCTCATTTTTATCTCATAATAACAAGCCCATCTTAGTGCGCTCTTATATGAATTGGCATACTCTTTTTTATATAAAAAATTTAATGATGGCCGGGAGCGGTGGCTCGTGCTTGTAATCCCAGCACTTTGGGAGGCCGAGGCGGGCGGATCACGAGGTCAGGAGATCGAGACCACGGTGAAACCCCGTCTCTACTAAAAATACAAAAAATTAGCCGGGCGTGGTGGCGGGCGCCTGTAGTCCCAGCTACTTGGAGAGGCTGAGGCAGGAGAATGGCATGAACCCGGGAGGCGGAGCTTGCAGTGAGCCGAGATTGCGCCACTGCACTCCAGCCTGGGCGACAGAGCGAGACTCCGTCTCAAAAAAAAAAAAAAAAAAAAAATTTAATGATGTTTTCTTATCTTCTTTGTTTGTTTTTTTTGGAGATAGGGCCTTGCTGTGTGGTCCAAGCTGGAGTGCATTGGTGCAGTCACAGCTCACTGCAGCTTTGACTTTCCAGTCTCAATCTATCTTTCCACCTCACCCTTCTGAGTAGCTGGGACTCCATGCCTAGATAATTTTTAATTTTTTTTGTAGAGAGGGGCTTTTGCCATGTTATCCAGGCTGTTCTCAAACTTTTGGGTTCAAGCGGTCCTCCTGCCTTAGCCTCCCTAAAGTGATTTTTTTCTTATCTTAAAATGAATGCATTCTCATTTTAGAAAAACAATGGTAAAGTATAAATATGAACATAAAATATCTGGCAATTCTATAATCCAGAGTCAACACCTATTAATATTGTGGGGTTCTACTTTTTAGTTGGCATTTATATTTTTATTTTTTAAATATAAAATATAAAATTATTTCTGTATTTTAGTTTTTCCACATCTCATCCACATTTCTTGTCAGGTTGGTTTATAACTGAGATTATTCCTATTTTCTTTTCATCTTCTCTTGCCCTTTTGCCCCAGCTCTTTTGTTCTTATCTGATGATTTATAGTATACATTTGAAGATGTCAAAGCATTTTTTCTAATTCGTGGATTAGATAATTTGGGAAGTAATTTTTTCTTTTGAATGATTTTTTTGTCTAATATTTCTCAAAGGCCCCTTGTTGCTTATTTATTTTTTATTTATCCTTAAATGAGGACAGATGCACACAGATTTGATTTACTAACAGTCAGAATAGATGAGCTACCCTTCATTCCTCTTTTCTCATTTCTCCCTCTTTATTCATTCATTTAACAAATACTGAAGTTTTCATGTGCTGAGCTTTATTCTAGGTAATAGATAAGCTTTAAATAAAACAAAGTTCCAGATTACATGGCACTACTTTCTACTGGTGCTGAATGAATCCCCTTCAAGTACAGGTTACTAGTGGAGGGCTGGCTGATTTGCTCAGTTTTGAGCTCAATTCCCAACACTTAAAAACATGAAGTTTGGTTTCACTGAAGTGGTTTTATGCCACTGCCTCATTCTCCAACATACTTAATCAATGAAATTTGCATACATACAATGATGGTCCTAAAGTTCAGTTCAATCTGGGATCTTGAGTGCCTGTGCCAACTTTCCAGATTTAAACTATGGAGGGCATCCAATGTCCTGGAGGTACTTGCTTCCTTTCTCCCTTTCCATCCCTGTAGGTTTTGGGGGTTGCAACTGACCATGAAAGTCAACAGTGGAAGAACTCTACCCTGGTCATCTCAGAATCCAACCTTCCACCAAGACAGGATCAAATACCAATTTTTAGGCATTTACGAATGAGGACAGTGTACAACAAATACCTAGTTCAATGAGTAATGAGGAGAAGATAAAATCCAGGGATAACTCTAGAGACTGGGCTCCTAACAACCCGATGCACCTGCCTCATCAGCAACATGACTTTGGGAGCCATATAGTGCTCCATCATGTGGATTCGTTATAGGGTACTTGATTTGGTCTCAGATGATTGGCCGATTATAACCATTTCCAATTATATGCCAGTATATCTCATGTCTCATATCGGAGGCAGAGAGCATAATAGAGGAAAATGTTTTCCTTTGACTTCTTAAGCTAGAAGGAACTACACTGTGATGAAAAGCTTATAAGTACCTGGTTTTCCTCAGTTCAGCATTGTTGTTTTCAGGTTAATGGAAATCCCTTCAAAGTTATTTTAAAAGCATATCCGTAAGTCTTCATTTTTGTTAGTGATATAACTTTACTTTTTCTGTGTCTTCAGAAGTATTTAAATAGGATTTGGAGAAAAATTTATTGAGGGGCTGCTTGCCGTCAGAAGATGGGGCACTGATACAAAGCTATAGTTTTGATAGTCTTTGCAAATTCTTTTTCCTTTAATTGAAATGTGCTTATTTTACTCCTCTTATGTCATAATTTTCTGTTAAATATTATATTGCACAAGTTTCCATTACTCAAATTATTTCAATTGATGGGAGGAAAATTGATTTTTCATAGGGATTATGATGTTCAAACATTATATCCAATTAGGAAAAAAACTGAGAGGAAAAGGTAAAAAAAAAGAACATTTTTTAGTACTTCCTTCGGGATGTGTACTATTAGTGATTCTCATCATTAACCGCATTTTACAATCTATAAACCAAGGGAATAAGTAATTTTTTAAGGGTCGCATAACTGGTAAATAATGTAGCCAGAATTTGAACCCCCGTCTTATGGATTCTGAAATTCATACTTTTTTCACACACCATGTGGCCCCCTCAAGAAGGTAAGAAACAAAAAGAATGGCTTGCATTATCACATAATAAACAAAATATTTAAAAGAGGAGTTTTACTGAATGAGAGATTTATGTTCAGTCTTTAGACTTATGAAAACCAAATCAGGATAGAAAAGTTGAGTCAACAGGGATTTTTGCTAAAAATTATTAATTGGGCCCCTTCAGTTGGTCAGATTTCCTCAGTGATGATGACCTCATTCTGTGGTGGAGGCCAGATTTTTAGGATATCTATCCATTTTTCTCATGAAAGCATACTTGGTCCAAGAACCAGGTGAGTAAGCTCTTAAAACTTGCTAATGCATATTTATCTCCTCATTACTGTCTTTTATTATCAAGGGCATTTATGCAAAGGTTGACAATATAATGAAAGGTCAAAGAATGCATAACCCTGGTTCTATACTATGTTCATTTAAGTGATTACTAAAGGCTTGTGTGTGTGTGTGCGTGTGTGTTGTTTTGTTTTATACTTTTATAAGGTAAGTTCTGCTTTCTAGGACGTTCTGGGTTTTGTCATTTGATAATGTCATGGTGGGCAGTTGAGACAACTTACAGAACTTACTGAAAGTGGAATTTTGTTTGTTTTATTTAAAAAAATGCTGAAAGTTCTCCTTACCAAATCAATGGTAATGTCAAGGATAAAACAACAGCTGTGAGTTTAATGCATAAAATAAAGACTTGAAAACTATACATTCAAAGACAGGATCATTATTTAAGGGCCAATAAGATTACACACCAGGACCGAAATAAATAAGCCATCGTCAGTGACTTGAGTAGCAAAGTTTGTTTTCTCCAGGAAGAAAACTTGCTTGCTGCTGCAGTCCTCCAAAGAGTTTAAAAGAGAATTTTCCAAAAGAAAAAGGTAACATGTTAAGCACCTCATCATAAAGACATATAGGAAAAAAATAACTTGGGGCTTCACTTAGAAATCAAGTATATATATTGTCTCAAGTCAGTGCATGTGAAAATATGATTTTGGTTAGATTACTTTTGAGTGCCACAAGAACTGTACAGACATGTCAGTAATTGCATTGCCTGCAAATTGGTGCAGGGAAGTAGGTTTGTCCTCCAACATCTCATGATGTAATTTAACTTGCAAAGTTTTAGAATAATCTGCAAGCCAAAGCAAAGAGAGATGGTAAACAAGTCGAATCTTTTGGGAAAGTTTCTTATGTATACAAGAAGAAGATTTTGTTTTTATACTTTTTACTAAATTATAATTTTTGTCTAAATGCTCTGGTATAGTCTCAGTCAAAATATTGTTGTATATGTTTTGAAAAGATAAATTTCCCTTTGAGGAATACCTATATCGTGGAGTAGTTTTGAAATGTGAGGACCTAAGGATTCCTGCTTTGCATTGTTAGCCCAAAGGAATGATAATGTACAAAAATGTTGATTCATTGATTTTTTCCCCTCACTGCTATAGAATAATCTTAAAGGGGAAAATATTCTCCCATTGGATGAGAACTTTCACCAAACATGTTAGGAGAAGCACAGGCTCAAAGCTCCCCTTTGAGGACAGGGCTAAACATGATTCCCCACCTCTTTCAGCTCCTCCTCAGAACTTTTTGATTTCTTTTTTTTTTTTTTTTTGAGACGGAGTCTCGCTCTGTCGCCCAGGCTGGAGTGCAGTGGCTAATCTCGGCTCACTGCAAGCTCCGCCTCCCGGGTTCACGCCGTTCTCCTGCCTCAGCCTCTCCGAGTAGCTGGGACTACAGGTGCCCGCCACCACGCCTGGCTAATTTTTTTTGTATTTTTAGTAGAGACAGGGTTTCACCGTGGTCTCGATCTCCTGACCTCGTGATCCGCCTGCCTCGGCCTCCCAAAGTGCTGGGATTACAAGCGTGAGCCACCGCGCCCGGCCAAGACCTTGAAATTCTTAACATACGTCATTAGGAAAAACTTGAACATACCCTAAAGACTAATTTAAATACAGGAGGGGGGCCACTAGTTGAGAGATCTAAGTGGTTAAATTTGATTTATAAATAGGCTGTTCTAGATCAAAAGGAGCCAGGAATCAATGTGTCAGATAAAAGAGACCAGATGCTAAGGAAAGTAGCCCTATTTTCTAGAAAGACCTCTTCGATAGAAAAACTATGGGGAAAATAAAGTTGGGCCTTTTAAGCTGTATTTGCAATCACTTCTCTGTAAATTGGGAAAAATCAAATGCCCAACTCACATGTTTTGGTATTGATCAAGTTTTTAATAACTGTAATTTAAATCTATCTGTGAATAAATGTGAAAGAAAGCCTCTATATTTTCAATAGCAGTCTAAATTCCTGCATATGTCTGGAATACTTTTTTTTAGAAGAAGGAAAAAGCGGTTTCATAAAGGTGTAGGATCGGATCACATACTCTCTAAAAGAAAACATTTGCAAGAAGATGTCTCTGTGAATAATCTTACAGAAAATTCCCTTTAAATATCTAGTTCAAGTTACACATTACAAATCACATTACAAAACTTTTTGTTCTCCGTATGGATCCAGTCTCTTGATTATTAAGGACCATGAGCCCTAGCTTGAAAGTAGAAACTTAAATCAGTGACTTTATTTTTATTGCCAAACGGAGAACTGAATTCATATAATAAGAGAGCAGTGGAGATGAGACATGACAGAATTCATTAATGTGCCAAGGATGTGGCCAACTTGTCTACAACTAGTTAAAAGGCAAATACACAGATTGATCATTTTTCTTTCCAGGACTGTACGTCACAATACACATGGCCTGTTTCCTAAAACCTTCTGTCTAATGTTTAATAGATTGATGGAACTTCAAAAACAGCACTCCCTACAATCCTGCTAGACAAGAGGGGACATAAAGATACACTAGGTTAGAAGAGAGACTGTTTGAAATCTGAACTGGGAAGAATTAGGCTTTTTCCTGCAAATTTTCCCCCTTAAACTAAAACTTTCCATTGGATATAAAAGGGGCTGTGGCTTGAATCTGAGATTTAAAAAAAAAATGACTGATTCAAACCATTTTGATTTAGTTTTTATTTTTTTAAATATTTTATCTTCAGCTTTCTTTGCACAAAGGAGTTACCATGCTTATCAATATGGACTATGATGTCAAAGATGCGAAGGTCAGCTTTAAATTCTCTTCTTAAAGAAGCAGCATGGAATGGTGGTTAGGAGTCAAAATCCCCGAGATAGAATGTCTGCTGCCTCAACAATATTAGGCAGAAAGCACAACCTCTGTGAGTCCCAGTGTCCTGGCATTATAATGGTGCAACCTGCCTTAACTGCTTCCCAGGATTGCCTTGAAGAGAAAAATGAGATAAATTCACATGTAAACCTTTGAAATAAGAGTATTCTAAGGCAGCCCAAAGTGTAATTTTCAGGGGACTGCATAAAACATTATCTTCCTAGTTCTCCATGTTCCTTGAAGGAAATTTTAGTGTATTATTCATTGAACTGAAAGTTAATAGGTTATATGTTAGTCCTTCATTGTTCATCCTTCCCTAAATGTTAGTCTTTAACTGTCCCACTTGCTGTTCTTGGTCAAATTACCTAACTTTTCCCGCCCTATATCTGTGTCTTCCATTGTGCCCTCTTTTTAGAATTTTAGAAGATTCTATGTGGGAAACCCAAAGAAAGTAGATAAATTGACTGTTCTTTGGAAGATCTACATTAAAAATCATTAGATGCACTGCTAAGAAGTTTTTACATTCTCCTTCTGTTTACACAAACGCACAGAAACTGACATGAGCCTGGGGAACCCATATTGCCCTCCTCAAACTAAAATTTTAACCTCATACTATTAGACAAAAAGAAGCGCTGTCAAACAAGGGCTGATATTTTAACTTCTGGAGATGCCCTGAGCCACCCAGAGAGTGTCCTTTCATTACCTTCTGTCGTCTGGTAACCAAATTTGATTTGACTTGTGCAGAAGGTAGCCACAGTTTTTCAGTCCAGTGAAGACTAATTGGTGTGTCACGTATCATTTCCCTGAATGACTTGCATTGTAAAGTTTACTGTCTAGTATGTGTGCTTTGAACTCTATGTACTTTTAAATGCATATGGATTTTAAATGATTTACATTATAAAATTTTCTGCAATTTGCAAAGTAATTTTAAAGTATATTACTTCATTTGATTCTTGCAACAAACTCTGTAGGGCAGGAAATTCACTATGACTCCCATTATAGAAATGGAGAAACTGAATCAGAAAGAGTTAAGCAACATGTTCAAGGCCACATGGGTCAAAAAAGACAGAACAAGCCTAGAGCCCAATTTCCTAACTGTTGTTTTATGGCTCTATCAATTGTATGCCTCCCGTCATTGTCCTTTGTTCATTAATTCATTCAATTGTTCAGTCCTTGAAGTTTGATTCAAGTTACCCAATGGCAGCAAAGTAGAAAATGCTCTCAGAGTCCCAGCCCCTGGGTAAGTCATAATAGCACTCTATGCCTCAGTTTCATGTAAAAAAGTGAAAGGTTCAAACTAGATTATTTTTTTCCTTTTTTTTTTTTTTCCTGAGACAGGGTCTCACTCGGTGCCCTAGGCTGGAATGCAGTGGCTCAATCTCGGCTCACTGCAGCCTCAACCTCCCAGACTCAAGTATCCTCTTACCTCAGCCTCCTTAGTAGCTGGGACTATAGGCACATGCCACTACGCCCAGCTAATTTTTGTACTTTTTATAGAGATGGGGTTTCACCATGTTGCCCAGGCTGGCCTCAAACTCCTGGGCTCAAGGGATCCGCCTGCCTTGGCCTCCTAGAGTGCTGAGTTTACAGGCCACTGTACCCGGCCCAAACTAGATGATTTCTAAAATGAAATCTATCCAGAGGTAGTATGGTAGAATGGAAAGAGCATGAGCCATGTATTAAAACAATACGAGATTTGAATAATGGCCCTTCTGCTTCCTGGCTGTGTGATTTGGGAAAAATTATATAACCTCTCTGCTTATCAGTTTTCTCATAAGTAAAGACAGGTGTGCTAACATTAATTTTGAAGAAATCTTGTGAAAAATAAGTAAAATAATCTATGTAAAAGAAATTGCCAAATGGCAAGCACTCAATAAATGTCAATGATTCCTTTTGGTGTTAACACGTGTCATATTCTAAAAGCATATACATTATTTTTAATAGCAGTTTAATAATTATCTGTAAAGGCATTGCTAGCTTTACTAACTTCAGAGGGAAAGCATTAAATATATTAAACATCTATATGATCAAAAATGACTTCACTAAACACAACATTTTTATTAAGAATTCATCTGTAAGATCTTATCATTGTAAGATCATTTCCCTAAGATTCAACTCAGAAGACCATGGATTCAATAAGAAACGTGAACATATTTTAATATGCCCATCCTTTTCTTTTTAACAGGAATATAAAACATTAAGTATAAGAGCTTTAATATCAGAGCAGATGGAATCTTATTGCATAGGTTAATCCTTTAAACCAGTAAATAAAAGGAGCAAGTCCATGTGGAAAAAATTATTAATGATCTTAAAAAAATGGAGCATAGATAATGGGTATAAATAATTCTGCTTGCCCAAATGTTTCATTAAAACTGGAAAATAAAAGTATATAATTTATTTTTTAAATGATTTAGGCTTACTACTAAATAACGCATCTTTGGAAAAATTAAACCACAATCATCATCAGAGACAGGGGTAAGAAGCCACATAGCTACATCACCAAAAACAGCAACTCACCAGTTAAAATGAATATGATGGTTTTAATTGCTTTCTGGCAGGGCTGTCAGATTACTAAGAAAAATCCTGTAGACAGAAAGATCATACATGAGGATCTTTCTCTTTCTGTCTCTCTTATTACAAAGTAAAAAGCATTTGGGTAGCTTTTTTTAATTTTAAATTTTTATTTTTAACATATATTAATTCGAAGCATGGTTTCAGGTCCAGGTGACATGTGGAAAATGACTGATGTTCCAGGGATAGGAAAGGGATGAATACTGGGAGACATCCAAATTATAAACATCTAAAAATCCTGGGAAAATACCCATTTCCTCTAAGAACAGATTCTCACTAAGAATCTAATTCTATTTTTATTTGTATGTTTATTGCTTCATACATCCAAAGTAATATTATAAGCAGTTTTCAAATAAATATATTTAATACTTGACCCTATGAAAATAACTACCAATTTAACTTATCTATATTTTGTTTGCTAAAAAAATATTAAACCCATGTTTACATTTATGTGGTTCAATCCTTTTATATTCTAAATATGTCTTTATGCAATACAAAAGGAGCATTTTAAATTTTATTTTTTGTTTTACTTTATAAAAAGCTGGCCGGGCGCGGTGGCTCATGCTTGTAATCCCAGCACTTTGGGAGGCTGAGGCGGGCGGATCACGAGGTCAGGAGACCGACACCACAGTGAAACCCCGTCTCTACTAAAAATACAAAAAATTAGCCGGGTGTGGTGGCGGGCGCCTGTAGTCCCAGCTACTCAGAGGCTGAGGCAGGAGAATGGCGTGAACCCGGGAGGCGGAGCTTGCAGTGAGCCGAGATCGTGCAACTGCACTCCAGCCTGGGCGACACAGTGAGACTCCGTCTCAAAATAAATAAATAAATAAATAAATAAATAAATAAATAAATAAAATAAAAAGTTAAGTGAAATATTTTACTTTAGAAAATTCGAAAGTGAGCTTCAGAAGAGAGTCAAATTAAGTTTTTATAAAGTTTGCCTTTTACTTTTAAAAGTTAGTGTTTATATATTGGTATAAGGACTTTAATATAGTCTCTGAGCTCTGTAGTATGCAACCTAATAAAATAAAAACAACTTAGGTAATATATATGACTGAAAATATCAAAGTAATCATTGAACTTCATATTCAGAAAATTTTTGTTTAAAAGCCATTATTCTGACACCAATTTTTGATTGCTCAGATATGATAAAGTTTCTCTAAGAAAAGCCATTCTCAAGATATTTCATTTCTGTTCTCCACTCTACATACATTTTTTGTACATAAAGTTAGTATTAGAATAAAGCAGTTAACCTTATCAAAATCTATTATAAATTATCAGTTGTAAGATGTGGAAATTCCCAAAGGCACTATCCACCTAATTTATAGTAAAGATGTGCCTCTTTTAACAGACTCCATTTTAGATCAAGGTTGAGCTAACCCTCACTTTTGGTCCTAAAGTGGCTAAACTCTGCAATAACAACAACAACAATACTAAGACCTCACAGAGCTTCTACAAAGAAACAGTAATAATAATAAAATAATAATAGCAGCAGAAATACCCAACTTTGATAAGCAGTCATGTTTTAGTCCTCAGTTTTTCTTCTCCATGTAATTTTCCAAAAGATAATGCCCAGAAATGTAGGCTTCTTGTCAGGGTCCTGCCCCCAGTGAAAAATAATAAAAACCCACCAATCTAAATAAGCCCAGTAAACTTTATTTATAATAATTAAAATGCCAGAAATAAGGAGTAAAGCTATGAGTAAATGGTGATGATGTAACTCCTTAAAACTTCCAGTAACAGTCTTGACCTTCAATTACTTGTATCAAGATAAGCATGATGATGATGATTTCAGGATGTAAAAGAGGAGAAAGTTATGCAAGTCATAAACTTATAGTTCCCATTTTTAAAATAATCCATGTTTTATTGGTTCAAATATGGAGCCTAAAGCTGATTAGTTCAATTGATTAAAGAATAGCACCAGTGAAGCCAGAGGATCATTTTGGTCTTTGGAGATAAAAATTAGCTGTATTCTGTGTTTTGGTATAGCAGAGAGTAAAGTTAATTCTGTTAAGGTATCTACAAGGATACGCCATTGGTTGGTCTCAGAGGGAAGCAGGTCAAAGCAATATAAGTTGGTCATCACCATTACTAGAAATACGATTACCTTGTCTTCATGATAGTGGGTCAAATGATCCTCCCGCCTCAGCATCCCAAGTAGTTGGGACTAAAGGAGTGCACCACCACACCCAGCTAATTTTTTAAAAATTTTCTTTTGTAGAGATGGGGTCTCGCTGTGTTGCCCAGCCTGGTTTCAAACACCTGACCTCAAGTGATCCTCCTGCCTTAGCCTCCCAAAGTGCTGAGATTACAAACACAAGACAGTGTCATCATTTTGATCATGTAACCTCTGCCCTAAAGAAGCTCGCAGTCTGCAGGGGAAACAGATGTTTGGGGCATAGACTTAGAAACATGCCAAGTACTTCAGCCGCCCTGGGAAAGTTCAGCAATAAGGGGATCCTCCTCTTGGAATAAAGCTGAGCTCACACCAAAAGCCAGTTAAGGCCGGGCGCGGTGGCTCACGCTTGTAATCCCAGCACTTTGGGAGGCCGAGGCGGGCGGATCATGAGGTCAGGAGATCGAGACCATGGTGAAACCCCGTCTCTACTAAAAAATAGAAAAAATTAGCCGGGCGTGGTGGCGGGCGCCTGTAGTCCCAGCTACTCGGAGAGGCTGAGGCAGGAGAATGGCGTGAACCCGGGAGGGGGAGCTTGCAGTGAGCCGAGATTGCGCCACTGCACTCCAGCCTGGGCGACAGAGCGAGACTCCGTCTCAAAAAAAAAAAAAAGCCAGTTAAGCTCTTCTCCTGCACCACGCATCGGGAGGGGCAGCCCAGCCTGGAGCCGGGTGCTCTGGCACAGGTGGTGGAGCGGAGGAATGTGTCCGGCCCCTCCAACCTCGCAGCTAGCTGAGTACAAGTCTCCATACACACAGGAGATGCACAAACACAGGCTGCTTCCCTCCCGAGTTGTGGTACACGACGCCACCCTTCTGCGTGCACAAGCTGTCCTGGTAGCTGATGCCAGCATCTCCGTGGCAATAGAAATGTGTTCAGTTCCTCCTCCCCCTACCCCACTATGCCTGGCAAAAAGTTAACGGTGCTATACCTCCCTTTGAGTCCATATGCCGCCTCAATTTCTGATCAGAGATGTTACAAATTACAGTCTGTCTCTGCAGAAAATTAAAGTAGGCTCATTTCTCTTTCTGTGTCAACACATCAGTTTCAATTGTTTGAGAGAATGTGCTAGATGGTGTTCTCTTCGTTTGAAGATAATTTTCTTTTCTCCGCTCTCCAATGACAGAATTCCTGGTTAAGACGTTTCCCTCCCCTCCCCTTCCTCTTGCCCCTGCCTGATTTCATCTGCCTGGGGCAGCCAGGTTGTTCTGCAATCAAAGTTTGCAATCTAACAATTGGAAAAGAGATTAATTAAGGAAGAAAGGATTTTCTCTCTTTCTTTCTTGTGGGTTCAAAGGCTTCTTTAATAAGAGGAATCAATGGAAATGGAAATAAAAGAGTGGGAACTAGGTCCCTGAAGGCCCAGTCCTTTCCCCCCTAGGTCTCTGCCATCCGCCCCCAATGCACAAGGGTATTTGACAGCCTTTTCTTGTACCCCTCCATCTCAGAAGCCCTCCGAGAAAGCAATCACGTGCCCCTGTGGGGAGGGATGAGATGGACAGGGAGAGGTTTAAATGGGATTTTTAAAAATTTCATCAATACTCGCACAAAACAGAAGCGGGACAGCTTTATTGATTTAAACATTAAAATAACATGTGCTTTCTCTGCATTTTCCCAGAGGTGATAATGTTTCTTATGTTTAATCTAGATTGACATCTCGGAGACTTTCCACAAGCCCCTTGTGGTGCTTACCAAAGATTAGTAATAACATGTCTAATTAGTATAGAAAGACAGAAAAATCGATGACAGTGTGGGATGTTACACTGACTGACGGAGCTCGGAGGAGAGGCTGGGTGCCTCTCCAGAGATGGGAAATGCCCGGTGGGCCCTGCTCAGCACAGGGCCCTGGGAGTCGGCTTACACCTGTCAGAGGAGGCTTTCCAAGTTCCCTGATCTTCTTTCTTTGAGTTTTTGGTGTCTTTGTTGGAGGAAATGGTAAAAAGAAGAGAGCAGGATTCATTGGCGGGGGAACCAAGTAAATCCATCAAATGCCCAGATGATCTGTTTTGCTTTTCTGTCCAGTATTTCCCAAGGACCGGCAGGGAACAAATTCTAGGCCAGGCACTGGAGGGACAGGAAGGAAAACCCAGCCCGTCGTCTCCAGAGACCCCGTCTGCTGATCAACAGAGTTGTGTCAATGGTGGAGCCTTTAGAGCCTCATCTCCAAAGTTAACTCCCAATGATGTGTTTGGTTCCATCTGGGTGGGAAGGGAGGGTTCCACTGAGGGCTTCATCCCTTACAAGACAGCCAAGTCTCTGCCCACTGTCCAAGGGCCTTATGCATGGCCAGTAGTAACCCTTTCCCTTCCCTTCACCCACTTTCACATCCCCCTTCCCTCTTTCTCTTTCTGTCTCTCTCTCTCTCTCTTCCCCAAGTCCCAGGGTGACCCAGTCCTGACAACAGAAAACAGCCCTGCAAACTCTCCTAAGAGACTCTTCCTCCCACACCTAAGAAGTTTCTTGGGGCCTCTTTTTCTTTCTTGCGGCTTTTGTTTCTGCTTAATTATATGGGAGGAGGGGAGAAGGAAGGGAGTTCGGGGAGTCGGAAAGAGGCAGATAAAAGTAGGGAACTACATGGGGACACACAGATATAAATATATAGATGACGCCAGGCATAGTGGCTCATGCCTGTAACCCTAGCACTTTGGAAAGCCAAGGCTGGAAGATTGCTTGAGCCTAGGAGTTTGGGACAAGCCTGGGCCACCTAGGGAGATCCCAGACCAGCTCTGGGCAACCTAGGGAGATCCTGTCTCCATGAAAAATTTTAAATATTAGCCCAGTGTGATGGCACGTGCCTCTAGTCCCATCTACTCAGGAGGGTGAGGCAGGAGGATGGCTTGAGCCCAGGAGGTCAAGGCTGCAGTGAGCCATGATTGCACCACTGCACTCCAGCCTGGATGACACAGCAAGACCTCATCTACAAATAAATAAATAAATATATAAATATATAAATACAGAGAGTGTAGGTTATGTATAAATATAGCTCACCGTACAGGTTATGTAGACCAAAAAAAAAAAAACAGTGTCCTAAGAGGTATAGTGAATTATCTTAGCAACACAGATAAAGTTAGAATTAAGTCTTCCCCAGAGGCGGGATACAGAGAGAGGGACAGCTTGGAGCTGGCTCTGGAAGGATGCAAAGGCAAGAAATGGAGAGAAAGCTCACGGGAGGTGGGGTAAGGACTGAGGGACCCATGGGGCTAGAGCAGTGACTGTCTCCTCTCTCCAACCCTCCACTCCATCGCGATCTCGCTCTGACCCCACCTCTCCACCAGTGCTGCTTCTGCCACCACCAAAGCCCAGACGGTCTAACCCAAGGGACAGGATCCAGTCTTTGTCTGGCTGGATCTGACTGCTGCATTTGACCTTGTGGACTACTCACTCCTAGAAACATGTTCTTTGATTTCTGTAATTCACAGCCTCTTGGTTTCTGTGACTTCTCTCAGTCTCCTTTGTTGGGTTTTTCTTTCTCTTCTCTGTTGATAACCCTGTGGCTCCATCCAGAGTTAACGCACTGGGCATTCTCCCTTGGGATGGCGCCATTCGCACCCTCGGCATTACCTCCATCTTTATCTCGGTAAGTCCCAAATCTCCTTGAGCAGCCCCTATCTTCCTTCTCATCTCCAAACCCACAGGTCCTATGCTGTGCATTGAATTTCATCCAGGATGTCACACACCCAGGCACCACCCATTTAAAGTGTTCAAATTCAAACTCTTCTCTCCTCCAAGAATGGCTGGGCCATCTGGGTGGGTGCCGCCATCTTGTCAGGGCCATGTTTGTTCTCCCAGCTACCTCCATAGTACCTGTCCTCTTCAGCCCCCTCACAGCCTAGAAGTCCTGAGCCTGGAAGATCATCCCTTCTACACCTAATAGTCACAGGAATCTGTAAAGAATCACTCTCCCTTCTCTGCAAAGTATGCATCTAATTCTTTACTCATGTATGCCAGTGTAGACACCTGGATATTGATTTTTATTCAGTGTGTTATAATCCATGACTATCATTGTTTTTGAGACAGGTTCTCACTCTGTTGTTTAGGCTGGAGTGCAGTGGTGTGATCACAGCTCACTGCAGCCTCCACCCCCAGGCTCAAGCGATCCTCCTGCCTCAGCCTCCTGGTAGAATGCTCAGAAGAAACCAGTGAAGAAGAGCACCTCCGAAACAATGAATAAGATCATTCCATATGGAAGACCTTTTTGGATGATTGATGTATGATGGCCTTGGAATGTGCCTTCTCAGGTAATATCACATCATCATTGATATGTTATTAATGTATTGGTTAGTAGGTCTAGAGTCAAGAGGGTAGCAGAGTTAGAACGAAATCATATGGCTAGGCTGGATGTTATTAGTAGTGCTGAAAGGGCTCCCGTCAGTGGTCAGGGGCTAGGGTTGGCCATCTGATAGGCATGAGTTTGGTGGGTCATTATGTGTTGTCGTGGAAGTAGAGGCTTACTAGTAGTGTAAAGACGTAGGCCTGAAAAAGGGCTACAGCAAATTTGAGGGTGGTTAATAAAACTAGAATAATGAATGTACTTGAAGCTGTGGGTAAATTAATAGTTGATAATATTAGTATAGCTCCTCCAATTAAGTGCATTAGTAAGTGGCCAGCTGTAACTGGAACTAAAGGTGTGGGCCACCACATCCCGTTAATTTTTGTATTTTTTTGTGGGGACGGGATTTCACTGTGTTGCCCAGGCTGGTCTCAAACTCCTGGGCTCAAGCAGTCTGTTCATCTTGGCCTCTCAGTAGCTGGGACCACAAGCGTGCACCACCATGCCGGGCTAATTTTTGTATTTTTTCTTTTATTCTCCTTTTTTTTTTTTTTTTTTTGTAGAGATGGCATCTCACCATGTTGCCCAGGCTGGTGTCAAACTCCTAGGCTCAAGTGATATGCCTGTCTCAGTCTCTCAAAGTGCTGGGATCACAGACACGAGCCACCACGTCTGGCCCATTATTTACTTTGTTGCTCAGCTTGTCCCAAATTTGGTCACTGGGAGCTCCTTCAAGCTGGTTCCTGTGTCCTTCTGACATGCCCCCTTATTTTTGTTTTCTCAAATAGTTTCTTACGTTTTGGCATCACAAGGTCTTCTAGGCTCAGGACCTTTTTGTCATTTGCCCAAATCTCAGCAAAAGCCTCCTGCTATTCTCATTGCCTCTCCCCTTAAACCCTCTCAGGTCACCTCCAGGCTGCAGCAGAGCTTGCCTTCAACACAAATGCAATTGCCTTATTCTTCTGGTCAATAGATTCCAAGGCTCCCCACTGGCTTCAAGATGAAGCAAAAGCTCCTCCACTCAGCACACAAGGTTCTATGTGACCCACCTTTTGCCAGACTCTATAGCCTTGGAAGTTGCTGCTCCCCTAAACATCACCCCAGCCAGATGGAGCCACAGCTTGCATTGCCACTAATACATTAAGCTGTTTCATTAATTGATCACTTTTTTAAAGCTGAGACTCTACCTGGTCCTAGGCACTGGGAATAAAGTTGACATTGAAGACAAGGTGCCCACCCACTCAGAGCTCATAAACCAGTGTGGAGAGGCAGAAGAACAAAACAAAAAATAAAACAGAGGCTGGGCATGGTGGCTCATACCTATAATCCCAGCACTTTGGGAGGCCAAGGCAGGAGGATCACTTGAGCCCAGAAGTTCGAGGCCAGCCTGAGCAACATAGTAAGACCCCATCTCTACAAAAAAATAAAAATAAAAATAAGCTGGACGAGAGCCAGGCACTGTGGCTGATGCCTGTGATCCCAGCACTTTCGGAGGCTGAGGCAGGCAGACAGATCACTTGAGGTCAGGAGTTTGAGACCAACCTGGCCAACATGGCAAAACCCTGCCTCCACTGAAAATACAAAAATTAGCCAGGTGTGGTGGTGCACACCTGTGGTCCCAGCTACTCGGGAGGCTGAGACAGGAGAACCGCTTGAACCTGGGAGGCAGAGATTGCAGTGAGCTGAGGTCACATCGCTGCACTCCAGCCTGGGTGACACAGCAAGACTCCATCTCAAAAAAAAAAAAAATTAGCCAGACATGATGGTGCACATCTGTGGTCCCAGCTACTCAGAAGGCTGAGGCGGGGGGATTGTTTAAGCCCAAGGAGGTCTAGGCTGCAGTGAACTATGACTGCACCATTGCACTCTAGCCTGGGCAACAGAGCAAGACACTGTCTCAAAAAAAAAAAAAAAAAGAGGAACAAGAATAAGTCAAATGCATTAAAGGAGCACTAAAGGAGACAGTTGTAGGAACACATTAGGGTGTCTTCGTTCAGACTCGGGGTCTGAATATTTGCTGCTCCCACAGAGAAAAATGTCCCTCTACCTCTTGTATATCAGCTGGTATTTTTCTTCTTCCAGGATTCAATTCAAGTGGCAGCTTCCACGGTTAGACCTGGTGAGCAAGGTTTTCCCGTCCGGTACCCACAGCACCCCATCCTTACAGAGTCTTAACTCTTGATTTGTTTCATGACGTCTGCCTTTAGATTTACAGCCAAGATCTTTTTATTAATCCCTAGAACAGAGAGCCCAGCCCAAAGCGGACACTTGATAAATAGTTTTTGTAGAAAGTAAATAAATGAAGGGTTGCAGGGCTCAAATTTTTTATCTCATGTCTAATGAGAGAGGGGACAGAAAGTCATATTAAGCTTGCTCCTCCCTCCCAGAGAAGCAGGTGTAGATACCTTGGAATTCCTGAAGGAGTGTCCCTTAGAGGGCTGCATCCCTACAGTCTCCCCTGGGAGCAGGACAGAGTAGCTAGGGTGTCTGTAGCGTCTTGAAGATGTGCAATTCAGTGGGGGAAGATGCAGGGTTCAAGGGCTGGGAGAGGCAGCACATCAGTGCCCAGCCAGTCGATTTCCAGGGTGAGCTGGTCCATCAGAGGAGGCTCTGGATGTGAAATGAAAGGGCTGAGCCCTGAGAACGACGACCTCTGAGGATTCAAGCCTAGAGCGCCTTTGCCAAGCTCGGGATTGGGGGTGTGGCTCATCCATGGCTATTCCTGAAGGCTTCTGCAGGGAGCTGGACCTGCCAGGCCTGCAAGATGAGGCAGGACAGAGTGCTAACAGCGACACCATGTGGCCATGAGGAGCCATAGCAAGATCTGATCAAATCAGTAGTGGGTGGAGGGATGCAACCAACTCTTTTGGATTGAGATGATTGAAAAAGTCAAGAGAGGGATGAGCTTCAAGAGGGAGATACTAACTTCCTAAAAATGCATAGTTTTAATTTATTTTTTAACTTTTTTATGCTTTCGGGGATGGGACAGGGTCTTGCTATGTTGCCCAGGCTGGAGGGCAGTGGCACCATCACAGCTCACTGCAGCCTCCACCTCCTAGGCTCAAGCAATCCTCCCACCTTAGCCTCCCTAGTAGCTGGGACTACAGGCTTGAGCCACAACTGACTAATAATTTTTTTTCTTTGTAGAGAGGGGGCTTTACCAACTCCCATGTTGGTCTCAAACTCCTTTGAAATAAATTCAAATTTATTTTTAAAATTGGCACCCACAATACAAGTAATTCTCATAAACCCTTAACAACTTTCTCAAAATATTAATGCATTTTACACAGGCATAATGCAATCATCTACACTGTCAAAGTTGATGAGATACTGTAAATTAACCTACACACCTTTCTCACGCTTCTCCGATCGTTCCACGAACGGCCTTTATCTGATCCAAGATCCTATCTAGGATTTAATGTTGCCTTCATTTGTTGGGTCTCTTTAAACATCCCCCTGTCTAGAATAGTTCTCAGTCTGTTCTTTCATGATCTTGCCATTTTTGAAGAGTTCTAGCCAGTTAGTTTCTTTTTTTTTTTTTTTTTGAGAAGGAGTCTCGCTCTTTCACCCAGGCTGGAGTGCAGTGGCGAGATCTCGGCTCACTGCAGGCTCCGCCCCCTGGGGTTCACGCCATTCTCCTGCCTCAGCCTCCCGGGTAGCTGGGACTACAGGCGCCCGCCACCTCTCCCGGCTAATTTTTTTTTTTTTTTGTATTTTTAGTAGAGACGGGGTTTCACCGTATTAGCCAGGATGGTCTCGATCTCCTGACCTCGTGATCCGCCAGCCTCGGCCTCCCAAAGTGCTGGGATTACAGGCTTGAGCCACCGCGCCCGGCCTAGCCAGTTAGTTTCTAGAATGTCCCCAAGTTTGGATCAATCTGAGGTCTCCTCATATCTAAATTCAGTATTTGAAGGCAAAAGCACCACAGATGTGAGGCTGTCCCCTTCTCAGTGTGTCAGGCCAGCAGGCTCATGATGTCACTGTGTCTTCTCTCTATTGAGCGAGACTCTCTCATCTGAAAATCCCAAATCTGTGAGGCTTGATGCTCCAAAACCCAAAACTTTGAGAGTGCAGGTGGAAAATTCCACACCTGACTCACGTGATGCATCACAGTTAAAACACAGTCACAACTTTTTTTTCATGCACAAAATGTTTAGAAATATTGTGTAAAATTACCTTCAGGCTATGTGTAGAAGGTGTAAATAAAACATCAGTGAATTTTGCCTTTAGACTCGGGTCTCATCCCCAAGATATCCTATTATGTACGTGCAGATATTCAAAAATCCAGAAACATCCAAAATCCAAAACACTTCTGGACCCAAGCACTTCCGATAAGGGATACTCGACCCATGGTGATCTTTAAATTTGATCACGTGATACAATTGGGATTGCTGGGCTCTCTACTGTAAAGTTACCATTTTTTTCTTTGTAACTAATAAGTACCAAAGGGGATATACTTTGAGATTATGTGAATATCACTTTTCTCACCATGCTTTTGCCCACTCATTTCAGCATCCATTGATGATTTTTGCCTGAAGCACTTACTACCTTGGTGTTTGCCTATTTCCATCATCCCTTCTACATTTAATGATCAGAATTCTACTGTAAAGAAGTGCTTTCCCCGCTCTTCAATTTATTTATGTAATTATTTCCTCATGCATGCCAGTGTGGACTCCCGGATATTGATTTTTTATTCTATGCGTTGTAATGCATTACTATCATTATTTATTTTGTTGCCCAACTTGGCCCAGATTTGGCCACTGAGGGCTCCTTCAGGCTGGTTCCTATGTCCTTCTGGCACGCCCTTCATCTTTCCCCCCAGCCAAGTAATTTACTTTTTGGCATCACAATATCATCTAGGTTTATCCCATGCTTTCTCTGCCCCAGCCTTGGAATTGGACATTGACAAATGCTTTGACACCCGATAACCAGTCAGCCCAACTACTGTGGAAGCGCTCTAAAGCCGTGCCCTGTGGTAGATGTGATCATTGCTCCCTCTGCACAAGGCCCAGCATTTGATCATTTATTTGCTCAATAAATTACTGATTATTCGCTGAAAGAGGTTTGTGGCATTTATTCATTGGTTCAGCAAGAACGCACCAAGTGCTTACCACGAGCTAGATTCAGGCTGCTTGTTGAAGATAGAAATTAATCAAACCTGAACCTCACCTCCAAGAGCTTAGAAGCAAGTGGGAAGGAAGACAGGCCAGTCGATATAGTCAGAGCATCGCATGAGGCTGAAATAAGGCACTAAAGACAATAGTCATCACATTCCAAAAGAGATCCAAGACATGCACAAATGACATAACCAAAGAGCTGTCTGAATTATAGCTTAATAACTCCTAAACCTCCCACCCATACCAAGGGTTAAGAGTTGTAGATCGCGGAGGTCAGGTGCGGTGGCTCACGCCTGTAATCACAGCACTTTGGGAGGCTGAGGTGGGTGGATCACGGGGTCAGAAGTTCGAGACCAGCCTGGCCAACATGGTGAAACCCAGTCTCTACTAAAAATACAAAAAATTAGCCAGAAATGGTGGCACGCACCTGCAATCCCAGCTACTCCAGAGGCTGAGGCAGGAGAATCGCTTGAACCTAGGAAGCAGAGGTTTCAGTGAGCTGGGATTGTGCCACTGCACTCCAGTCTGGGCAACGAGAGCAAAACTCTGTCTCGAAAAAAAAAAAAAAAAGTTGGAGATTGGGGATGATTTTTGCAGACAGCTTCTTTGAAGAAAGCTGTACTTAGTCCCAAGCTCACCCCAATCCCCCACCTCCAAATAGAAGAGACACTTCTGCCTGACCCAGGCTTGGCATCAGGGACTTCAAGGAAAGGAGATAGGAAAGGGTTTTAGGACTAGCTGTTGATGTACTGTAAATCTTACTTCCTATCAAGGGTGAGGGCTGCTGGGTGCCTGCTCTTCTCCTTGAGCTCAGAGAAGGGGGCTTTGGGGCTTCAACAGAAACCCCTAAATATATGCTTACTATATATCCCCTCTATTGGAAGACAAAAGGGTTTGGTCTGTTTCCTAGCCAAGAAACATGAAGGTGAGAGATGGGTTAGCTAGTTGCCGGGAGACAAAATCCCAGAAGAGATGCTTGCATTTGAAGTCTTCCTGTTCCAGAGCATGTCAGGACAAAGCATCCATGTGTGTCTCCCATGGACCAAGTGTGGTTTTAGACCTCATCCAGGAGGGCTGCAGGGAGAGGCAGTGGACTTCAGCAGAGAGAAGCTAGAGGCACCCCTGGAAGTGAAGCAACATAATTGTCTGGGGTAAATACCCAAGATTTGTTTTCTCACGGCCACAGAAAACTAGGACGCGGACACACCAGAGTGAGGTTAAGAACAGAAGTTTAATAGGCAAAAGAAAGAGATGAGCTCTCTCTGCTGCAGAGAGAGGGGTCCTGGGGAAATGGGTTGCCACTTCTGCAGTGGAATCCAAGGGGGTTTATAGATGAACTTGAGGTGGTGTGTGATTTACATAGGGCACCAAAGATTGGTTGGACCAGATGTGTCATTTGCACAGGGCAGGAAAACCCTGGCTGCCCCCACTCTAATCTTTTACTATGTGGATGATCTCTTTGCCTGGCCAGCACCATGTTGCCTGTTCCTTACTGTACACGTGGTGACAAAGAAAAGGGAAGATAAAGCCTCCAGGTTGAACATACCTGGCCCCAGGTAGCCCTTTTCTATGGGCACAGCTGCCAGCATTTGCCTGTGCAAACTTCCAGCTTGCTTGTTTATGTTTGCAGCTCGATTTTTCAGGCTGCTTTTTGTTAGAAAAGAAATGATTTGGGCTTTTACATTTGCTGAGGAGAGCTTTACTTCCAACTATGTGGTCAGTTTTGGAATAGGTGTGGTGTGGTGCTGAATTATAACAAACTGTCTCTCAGACCACAGTGCAATCAAACTAGAACTCAAGATTAAGAAACTCACTCAAAACCGCTCAACTACATGGAAACTGAACAACCTGCTCCTGAATGACTATTGGTTACATAATGAAATGAAGGCAGAAATAAAGATGTTCTTTGAAACCAACGAGAACAAAGACACAACATACCAGAATCTCTGGGACACGTTCAAAGCAGTTTGTAGAGGGAAATTTATAGCACTAAATGCCCACAAGAGAAAGCAGGAAAGATCCAAAATTGACAACCTAACATCACAATTAAAAGGACTAGAAAAGCAAGAGCAAACACATTCAAAAGCTAGCAGAAGGCTAGAAATAACTAAAATCAGAGCAGAACTGAAGGAAATAGAGACACAAAAAACCCTGCAAAAAATTAATGAATCCAGTAGCTGGCTTTTTGAAAAGATCAACAAAATTGATAGACCGCTAGCAAGACTAATAAAGAAGAAAAGAGAGAAGAATCAAATAGATGCAATAAAAAATGAAAAAGGGGATATCACCACCGATCCCACAGAAATACAATCTATCATCAGAGAATACTACAAACACGTCTATGCAAATAAACTAGAAAATCTAGAAGAAATGGATAAATTCCTTGGCAAATACACCCTCTCAAGACTAAACCAGGAAGAAGTTGAATCTCTGAATAGACCAATAACAGGTTCTGAAATTGTGGCAATAATCAATAGCTTACCAACCAAAAAGAGTCCAGGACCTGATGGATTCACAGCCGAATTCTACCAGAGGTACAAGGAGGAACTGGTACCATTCCTTCTGAAACTATTCCAATCGATAGAAAAAGAGGGAATCCTCCCTAACACATTTTATGTAGCCAGCATCGTCCTGATACCAAAGCTTGGCAGAGACATAACCAAAAAAAGAGAATTTCAGACCAATATCCTTGATGAACATTGATGCAAAAATCCTCAATAAAATACTGGCAAACCGAATCCAGCAGCACATCAAAAAGCTTATCCACCATGATCAAGTGGGGTTCATCCCTGGGATGCAAGGCTGGTTCAACATATGCAAATCAATAAATGTAATCCAGCATATAAACAGAACCAAAGACAAAAACCACATAATTATCTCAATAGATGCAGAAAAGGCCTTTGACAAATTCAACAACGCTTCATGCTAAAAACTCTCAATAAATTAGGTATTGATGGGACGTATCTCAAAATAATAAGAGCTATCTATGACAAACCCACAGCCAATATCATACTGAATGGGCAAAAACTGGAAGCATTCCCTTTGAAAACTGGCACAAGACAGGGATGCCCTGTCTCACCACTCCTATTCAACATAGTGCTGGAAGTTCTGGCCAGAGCAATCAGGAAGGAGAAGGAAATAAAGGGTATTCAATTAGGAAAAGAGGAAGTCAAATTGTCCCTGTTTGCAGATAACATGATTGTGTATCTAGAAAACCCCACTGTCTCAGCCCAAAATCTCCTTAAGCTGATTAGCAACTTCAGCAAAGTCTCAGGATACAAAATCAATGTACAAAAATCACAAGCATTCTTGTACACCAATCACAGACAAACAGAGAGCCAAATCATGAGTGAACTCCCATTCACCATTGCTTCAAAGAGAATAAAATACCTAGGAATCCAACTTACAAGGGATGTGAAGGACCTCTTCAAGGAGAACTACAAACCACTGCTCAATGAAATAAAAGAGGATACAAACAAATGGAAGAACATTCCATGCTCATGGGTTGGAAGAATCAATATGGTGAAAATGGCCATACTGCCCAAGGTAATTTATAGATTCAATGCCATCCCCATCAAGCTACCAATGACTTTCTTCACAGAATTGGAAAAAACTACTTTAAAGTTCATATGGAACCAAAAAAGAGCCCGCATTGCCAAGTCAATCCTAAGCCAAAAGAACAAAGCTGGAGGCATCACGCTACCTGACTTCAAACTACACTACAAGGCTACAGTAACCAAAACAGCATGGTACTGGTACCACAACAGAGACATAGATCAATGGAACAGAACAGAGTCCTCAGAAATGATGCCGCCTATCTACAACTATCTGATCTTTAACAAGTCTGACAAAAACAAGAAATGGGGAAAGGATTCCCTATTTAATAAATGGTGCTGGGAAAACTGGCTAGCCATATGTAGAAAGCTGAAACTGGATCCCTTCCTTATACCTTATACAAAAATTAATTCAAGATGGATTAAAGACTTAAATGTTAGACCTAAAACCATTAAAATCCTACAAGAAAACCTAGGCAATACCATTCAGGACATAGGCATGGGCAAGGACTTCATGTCTAAAACACCAAAAGCAATGGCAACAAAAGCCAACATTGACAAATGGGATCTAATTAAACTAAAGAGCTTCTGCACAGCAAAAGAAACTACCATCAGAGTGAACAGGCAACCTACAGAATGGGAGAAAATTTTTGCAACCTACTCATCTGACAACGGGCTAATATCCAGAATCTACAATGAACTCAAACAAATTTACAAGAAAAAAACAAACAACCCCATCAAAAAGTGGCTCAAGGACATGAACAGACACTTCTCAAAAGAAGACATTTATGCAGCCAAAAAACACATGAAAAAATGCTCATCATCACTGGCCATCAGAGAAATGCAAATCAAAACCACAGTGAGATACCATCTCACACCAGTTAGAATGGCCATCATTCAAAAGTCAGGAAACAACAGGTGCTGGAGAGGATGTGGAGAAATAGGAACACTTTTACACTGTTGGTGGGACTGTAAACTAGTTCAACCATTGTGGAAGTCAGTGTGGCGATTCCTCAGGGATCTAGAACTAGAAATACCATTTGACCCAGCCAGCCCATTACTGGGTATATACCCAAAGGACTATAAATCATGCTGCTATAAAGACACATGCACACGTATGTTTATTGTGGCACTATTCACAATAGCAAAGACTTGGAACCAAGCCAAATGTCCAACAATGATAGACTGGATTAAGAAAATGTGGCACATATACACCATGGAATACTATGCAGCCAGAAAAAATGATGAGTTCATGTCCTTTGTAGGGACATGGATGAAACTGGAAACCATCATTCTCAGTAAACTATCGCAAGGACCAAAAACCAACCACCACATGTTCTCACTCATAGGTGGGAATTGAACAATGAGAACTCATGGCCACAGGAAGGGGAATATCACACTCTGGGGACTGTTGTGGGGTGGGAGGAGGGTGGAGGGACAGCATTAGGAGATATACCTAATGCTAAATGACGAGTTAATGGGTGCAGCAAACCAACATGGCACAGGGATACATATGTAACAAACCTGCACATTGTGCACATGTACGCTAAAACCTAAAGTATAATAATAAAAAATAAAAAATAAAAAAATAAAGAAATGATTTGGGGGTGGCTTTTTTGTTAAAAGGGAAATTGCACCAAGGACTCTGTTGCCCTTACTATCTGCCTAAATAATTTCTTTCTATCTCCTGTATCAGAAGTTTAGGAGCCAGATAGAGTGAGAAATGGATTCAAGGAAAATGCACCATTCGCACCAAGGGAACTGCAAGTGGGAAGCCTTAGAAATGGAAGAAGGGTCTCCAAAGAATCAAAGCATCCACAGAAGTGCCCCCAAAAGGGGGCATTCGAGGCAGAGTGTCACCTGATGGTTGTCAAGTTCCAGACACACAGATGGTTGCTTCCACTTCACTTCCTCTCGCTCTTCATAACCGCTTCCCATCAGGGTCAGAAGGTCCAGGTAGAAAGATCACAGAGGAGGAGGAAGAGAAGCAAGAAGAAAAGAGAGGGGACAAAAAACGGCCCGTGCCTGAATTTTCTATCTGCACCAGCACAACAGGGAAGCATGAGGCAAAATCAGCTTTAAATTAGGTGGAGAATGTTGGTTATCACATGAGACTGGGACTCTGTTTTATAACTTACATTGGCTACAAGAGTTTTCCTTCCCTACAAGTGACCAGAGGAGTCAGGAGGCTTGCCCCTGGCCATGAAAAAACCATCCCCATGTAACTGCCCAGACTGAGCCCATTCATCTTGCCTGATGCCCGGACAGAGCTGATTTATCAAGATGGGAATTGCAGTGGAGAAAGAGTAATTTACACAGAGCCAGCCGTGCGGGAGACTAGAGTTTTATTATTAAATCAATCTCCCTGAAAACTCAGGGATCAGAGTTTTTAAAGGTAATTTGTCAGGTGTGGGCTTGGGAAGTGGGGAGTGTATGATTCCATCTATAGGGGGTCAAAGTGAGTTTTTCTTGCTGTCTTCTGTTCTGGGTGAGATTGCAGAACTGGTTGAGCCAGATTACCCATCTGGGTGGCGCCAGCTGATCCATCCAGTGCAGAGGCTACAAAATATCTCAAGTACTGATCTTAAGTTTTACAATAGTGATGTTATCCCCAGGAGCAATTAGGAGAGGCTCAGACTCATAGAGCCTGAGGCTGCATGGTCCCTAAACTGTAATTTCTAATCTTGTAGCTAATTTGTTAATCCTGCTAAGGCAGACTCGTCCCCAGGCAAGAAGGGGTTCTTTTTAGGAAAGGGCTGTTATCAATTTTGTTTCAGAGTCAAACCATGAACTGAATTCCTTCCCAAAGCTAGTTCGGCCTATGCCCAGGAATGAACAAGGATAGCTTAAAGGTTAGAAGCAAGATGGAGTCGGTTAGGTCTGATCTCTTTCACTGTCTTAATTTCCTCAGTTATCATTTTGCAAAGGCGGTTTCACCCACCATCCATGGGAGCAGACTTAAGGGCACAGTGAGAGACACATATAGATTTGCTTTATGGTGATGGCCCGTGCTTTGTGTTACTTAAACAAATGCTGCATGAGCAAAGCCATGTAAAACCCCAAGGGGGGAAACTTTTACACAAACTTCTTGATTTCCTGGTGCCTCTGTGCCCTAATCTGAAAGCAAAAAGAAAGGAAAAATTTAGGATCTGGATCTTTTTGAGAGTTTTAAGAAGATAATGAAGAATTTGGAAGGCCAACGAGGGCAGATCACTCAAGGCCAGGCCAGGAGTTCAAAACCAGTCTGGCCAACATGGTGAAATCCCATCTCTACTAAAAATACAAAAAAATTAGCTGGGTGTGGTAGCACACGCCTGTAATTCCAGCTACTACGGAGGCTGAGGCAGGAGAATTGCTTGAACTCATGGGGTGGAGATTGCAGTGAGCCCAGATCATGCCACTGCATTCCAGCCTGCGCAGTGGAGCGAGACTCCATCTCAAACAACAACAACAACAAAAAAGAAGATAATGAAGAAGAAGGTATTATCTATATCTAGACTCTGGGCTAAGCCTCTTTCCTATGCTGGAATATTTAATCGGTGGCTAAAACAGAGAAATGCGGTGAGACGTCAGATACAATCAGATGAAAGAAAAGCATTTTTGTCTCAATGGATGCCCTCAGACTAGAAATCTTCATTTATCACTTGGCTGATAGGGAAGGAAGAACAAAAGGGCCAGACAGAACTCCTGGATTCAATCAGCTCTCTCTTTTATATTATTTTCTTTTTCTTCAGAAGCACTTTTCACCACCTGGCAATATTTCCCCTTTTAAGCCAGGATTTGTGCTTTTAAAGCTTTATAAAATGTGCAGTTCAGGCTCATTTTCCCGGCAGGCAGAACTATTCTGTATTCCCAGGGCCCCCCCGTCCCCAGTAGCAGTTCTCTCTGGCTGATGTCACCATGTGGAGAGGCAGCGCTGTCACCTACCCAGAACACATTCCCTGCAAACCAAGCCAGCAAAAGGCTTGTGGTGAGCAGATGTTTCTGTTTAAGGCTGATAGGAAGTGCAGGGACCATTTTTCTCACCATCAGTTTTCAAGTGCAAGAAGCAGCTGTGTGCCAGGAACACAGACCTGGATTCTAACAAGGTTTGGGGCTGAGCTGGGCTCCCCCGAGACAGAGGCCCAACCAATAGTAGGATGAGTTTCTATTCACCAAACCCAGGAGAAAGCAGGTGATGGGCAATTTAAAAAGAGTCTGGAGGAGGAATGTCTTGTTTTCTGGGATGAGGCTGGATATTTTTTTGCAAGCATAATCAATGGGAAAGGTTGACTTAAAGTAATCTCTGCTAGAGATTGTTGTGCAGAGGAAAGGAGGGGCTGCTGATATTTCCATGAATTGTTTGCCGCCCAAAGCACACTCTTGCATTGAACACAGCCCACACTTCCATTTCCAGAACCCTAACCTACAGCTTTTCAGAGATTGTGCAGGCAGGTTGGTGCAAAGTGGCCTAACAGTCAGCCCACGTAATATCGACGAGATCAGGTTAGCACTCACTGCATTCTGTTATAAGCCCTCACACATCCACCTGTGAAAACACTCCTTCCGACGAAGTGTTTCCCAAGCCCCTTGAATTGGCAGAGTCAACACAGGCTTTGCAGAAACACTGGTAGATCCAAACAACCAAATATGACCTCGCAAACTCAGATTCTAGCTCGTAGGAGTTTCTGCTGTGATCGTTATGGTAGCAGGAAAACAAGTTTCTGATGTGGTTTCAGAGTGAGAAAATTAAAATGGAGAAAATTCCTGGCCATCGACTTAATTTTTCTACAAATTGGAAAAAGACTGCAATTATTCTTTAAATAGAAGGTTATAGAAACAAATCTTTCATTTTCTAACGAAAACCCCACAGACTTAGAATAAAATCCATCTGGGAAAAAAAAAAGACATGCATTTAAATTCGCTGTAAAATATAACTGCTTAATATTAGAAGCTCTCCTATGTGCACATGTGATAAGGGAGGGAGAGTGTACCAGAGAAAATAAAAGACATTGCATTTAGTGAGTGATTAATATGGATCAGAAAGCTTTCATACATATTATCCCATTTCATCTGCACTACAATTCTAAGAGGTAGATATTATTATGCAAATTTTGCAGATGCAAAACTTTAGGCTCAGAGAGTTTAAGTAACTTGTCCAAGATAATAAAGCTACTAGGGCTGGGCACTGTGGCTCATGCTTGTAATCCTAGCACTTGGGGAGGCTGAGGTGGGTGGATCACCTGAGGTCGGGAGTTCAAGACCAGCCTGACCAACATGTAGAAACCTCATCTATACTAAAAATGCAAAATTAGCTGGGCGTGGTGGCACACGCCTGTAATCCCAGTTACTTGGGAGGCTGAGGCAGAAGAATCACTTGAACCCAGGAGATGGAGGTTGCAGTGAGCCAAGATCATGCCACTGCACTCCAGCCTGGATGACAGAGCAAAACTCCTTCTCAGGAAACAAAGCAAAACAAAAACAAAACAAAAAATACAACTAGTAATAGTGAGGTCTGGAGAGTTTTTCAATTAAATAACTTTTTATAAATCTGCTTACATGAGTCATATAAAGGGAAATCTGCTTCCATGAGTAATATAATAATAGAAAAGGAAACCCTGTATGTATTAGGCAGCATCATGTCTATATCACACATTATATTAGATTTCATACAATACTTTGTGTTATATAAAATATATATGTGTGTGTGTGAGAAGGAAATAAAAGTTTCCTGCAATACTCGAAGATAACTACCTTTCTTCTGTGTATATATGTGTGTGTGCACACATTTAAAATGGAATTGTTAGGCCGGGTGCAGTGGCTCACACTTGTAATCCCAGCACTTTGGGGGGCTGAGGCAGGTGGATCACGAGGTCAGGAGTTTGAGACCAGCCTGGCCAACATAGTGAAACCCCATCTCTACTTAAAAAAAAAAAAAATACAAATTTAGCTGGGCGTGGTGGCAGGCACCTGTAGTCCCAGCTACTCGGGAGGCTGAGGCAGGAGAATCGCTTGAACCCAGGAGGCAGAGGTTGCAGTGAGCCAAGATCACACCATTGCACTCCAGCCCGGGTGACAGTGCAAGACTTGGTCTCAAAAAAATAGATAAATGGAATTGTTACCGGTGCTGAATCCATACGGGTCTGCAGCAATCTGAATTCTTGCCTCTTCTGAAGAAAGAATTCAACCAAGGGGCATAAGGGACAGGGAGGGACTCAGGTGAGTTTTAGAGAAGGAGTGAAACTCTGTTAAAAAGTTTTAGAGCAAGAATGAAAGGAAGTACAGTTCCCTTGTAAGAGGACTAAGCGGGTGACTTGAGAGATCAAGTGCAGTTTGACCTCGGACTTGGGGTTTTCTATGTTGTTCTGCTTCCAGAGGGTTGCATCCCTTCTCCTGATTCTTCCCATGGGGTGGGCTGTCCACATGCACAGTGGCCTTCCAGCATCTGGGAGGGGCCGCATGCACAATGTGTTTCCTGAAATTGTACACGTGCTCACTTGAGGCATTCTTCCCTTACCAGTCAAGTGTTCTAGAGGAAGATTGTATACCAGTGAAACTCCACCATTTTGCCTCTTATTGCACATACTTGAGCCCACTCACCCAACTCCTGAGGTCTTACTGGGAAGCTGATCACCAGTTTCAGATTTTTCTATCTATTGGGACACTGCCTTTCCTTGGTGCAGGCTGTGACCGATTATTATTTTAGAGAGTTTAACAACCACCTGACCACCACCTGATGGTCGCCTGACATTCCTGGTGGGGTTGGGGGGTTCTCTTGCCCTTCTCACATCTGTCTGATTACCTGTTGGAACAGAATCATATTGTACATGCTATTATATCATCTGCATTTTCATTTTACATGCTCTGGTCATGACCCTCCATCTTCCTCACTGTTTTTCATTGTCCCATTATACTCCATTGCATTCTTGTACCAAATTACTTTTAACCATTCCTCTATTGGATAGATTGTTTCTAATTTCTGTTATAAACAATTATGTAATGAATATCCTTGGAAATCCTTTGCCTATACCCAGAGTTACTCTTTAGAATAAATTGCTACAAATGAAATTTCTAACTGAAAGAATAAGAATATTTTAAGTTTTTTTGATAGGCATATTGTAAAATCATATGTCAAAAAATTTTGCCAGATTAAATCAGTGTGTACAAGTTCCCATTTCCTCAAACTCTTACCAACACTGGCATTGCCTTTCCAAAAAAAAATCTTTTTTTTTTTTCCTTTGAGACGGAGTCTCACTCTATTGCCCAGGCTGGAGTGCAATGGAGTGATCTTGGCTCACTGCAACCTCCATCTCCTGGGTTCAAGCAATTGTCCTGCCTCAGCCTCCTGAGTAGCTGGGACTACAGGTGTGCACCACCACGCCCGGCTAGCTTTTGTATTTTTAGTAGAGACAGGGTTTCACCATGTTGGCCAGATGGGTCTTGAACTCCTGACTTTGTGATCTGCCTGCCTCAGCCTCCCAAAGTGCTGGGATTACAGGAGTGAGCCACCACACCTGGCCCAAAAATGTCATTTTTATAGTAAAAATATACATCTTGTTGTTTAAATTTATTTACTTACTAGTAATACTGAGCTATTTTGATGTTTCTTGGCAATTTGCATATCATCTTTTGTGAATTACCATTTATGTCTTTTGCTGATTTTTTTAACTAGGTCAATCATCTTCTATTTTATTGATTTGTAAACGTTCTGGATATATTAAGATCATCACACTTTTTTCCGTAATATATGCTGCAAATAGATGTTCCAGCTCATATTAAGCCATTTTTCTGTTTTACCATGGTAATTTTCCAAACTGCAAATTTAAATGTTCAGTTTGTCAAATGCATCAATCAACCTTTAAATTTCTGTCTTTGACTGGAACATTAAAATCAACGCATGTATTATCCTAGCACTCTTATGAGTTTTTTAAATCTTTAATGCATTCTGAAATTTTTGTCCATCTAACTGCATGGACAGCCATGCAAATGAGAAATAAACATGTTGAGGCTCGCCACTGAAGTTGAGGGTTGCTTTAGCAATTAAACCACTCTAACACACCCAAGGGCATGCTGTAGGTTAGTAAGCCAGCCCTTGAGCAATACATCCAAGGGCATACAGTGTGTCAGTTGGCCCACTTTTGACACCCAAGAACACACAGTGGGTCTAATGTACTTAAGGGCACACAGTGGGACAGTTGACCCACTTTTGATGAATACATCTAAGGTCACACAGTGGGTCAGTTGGCCCACTCTTGACTAATACACCCAAGAACACACAGTGGGTCTAATATACCCAAGAACACACAGTGGGTCTAATATACCCAAGGACATACAGTGGGACAGTTAACCCACTCTTGACTAATACATCTAAGGGCACACAGTAGGCCAATTGGCCCACCCTTGACTAATACATCTGAGGGCACACAGTGGGTCAGTTGATCCACTCTTGACTAATACACTCAAGAAGGCACAGTGGGTCAACTGGCCCACCCTTGAATAATACACTCAAGGGCACACAGTAGGTCTGTTGGCCTACCCTTGACTAGTAAACCCAAGGACACAGAAGATTAATTGGTTTACCCTTGACTAATACACCTAAGAGCCTAAGAGCACACAGGAGATGAATTGGCCTGCTCTTAAATAATATATCCAAGGACACACAGTGGGCCAGTTGGCCTGGACTTGACTAGCAAATCCAAGAGCACACAGCAAGTTAGTTGTCCCAGCCTTGACTAATAAACCCAGGGGCACACAAGGTGTAAGTTGGTTCACCCTTTACTAACACACCCATGGGCACACAGTGGGCCACTGAAGGAGTCAGAACTGAAGCCCAAGCTTCAAGATTAGAGGCCCAGTGCCTTCTACTCCATTCAAAGTGCCTTGGTTTTGGAGCATTTTTTGAGAAATCAAAGTAAAAAATGTACACATCTAACTAGGTGTCAAGACTAGTCCCCCATGGCCGGGTGCAGTGGCTCACACCTGTAATCCCAGCATTTTGGGAGGCCGAGGTGAGTGGACCATGAGGTGAAGAGATCAAGACCATTCTGGCCAACACAGTGAAACCCCATCTCTACTAAAAATACAAAAACTAACTGGGCATGGTAGCACGCACCCATAAGCCCAGGTACTCGGGAGGCTGAGGCAGGAGAATCACTTGAACCTAGGAGGTGGAGGTTGCAGTGAGCTGAGATCGGGCCACTGCACTCCAGCCTGACAACAGAGTGAGACTTCATCTCAAAAAAAAAAAAAAAAAGACTAGCCCTGAGGTAGGATTTATAAAAGCAACTCCCCTATCCCATGTATCTATTCATATAGGTTAATACACCCAGCACCATTGCTTCCTTGTGTTGTGTTTTTGTTTGTTTTATTTGAGGCAGGGAATATTTTGACATAAGGAGGATAAAGGAAATTAGTGGTACAAGTTGTTTTTCTGGATGGAGCCTGAGAAAGAAAGAGAAGAAAGATAGAAGTGCTGACATGTTGCCCATCTCTGCAGAGAATCAGAGGCACTGAACTGAGCCCCACAGCTGAAGGAGTGAGGTTGATGGAAGGCTACATGAGACTCCAGACACCCCAGGCCCAGGGCAGAAAATGCAACAGAGAGGAGGCAGTGGTGTGTAAATTTTCAGGAGCAGGCTGGTGCAGAGGGGTTCTTGATAGGTAACAGCTGCCTGTTTCCATGGTGTAAATACTCCTATCATAGTCAATTTCAAGCTATCCACATGATGTCATTAACCTCAGAGATGGGATGAGATGCACACAATTGACTCTGAAAAACCAGTAGTGAGGTAGGAGGCAGGACTCAACTCAGGAGGTAGGGCTTGGATACTGGACCATATTGAGGTCTAGCTAAAACAGGGATGGGGTGGAAGCAGCTTTCCATGAAACGTACCCACAATGTGCCATGTCGGTTTTCCATTGCCATGGCGACACTTAGAAGTTAGTGCCCCTTTCTGTGGGAATGACTTGATGACCCAGAAGTTACCACCCTTTCCCTAGAAATGTCTGCATAATCCACCCCTTCATTTGAATGTAATTAAAAGTGGGTATAAGTGTGTGAGTGCAGCACTGCCTCTGAGCTGCTACTCCGGGCACACTGCCTATAGGGTAGCCCTGCTTTGCAAGGAGCATTATCTCGGTTGCTGCTGTGCACCATGGCTTCAATAACAGTTGCAGTCTAACACCACCGGCTGGCCTTTGAATTCTTTCCTGGGCAAAACCAAGGACCCTCCCAGGATAAGTCCCAATTTGGGGGCTCACCTGCTCTACCTCAGTAGAAACCAGCTCCAGCGTACCACCAGGAGGGACCATGTCTCCCCTACTATGCCACAATAACTCAGTATGGCTTCAGCATCCAGCAGATTCGAGAGGACTCCAAGAACAGCAGAGCACAAGGAAAAACTGCAGAGCCCCATGGGAGCAGACTCGCATGAAAGACACCAGCAACAGGGTTGGGAGTGGCCCCTCTCATAGGTGACCTGTGCAGAGCAGACTGCAGACTGGGGAGGGGAGATAGCAGAAAACACACGGGTGCATTCTTAGGCACAGAGACCTTGTTAGAAATAGGGGCAGGCTCAATATTGCACAGTTGGTATTTCATGGACTGGAGAGAGAAGGTAGCATGGTTTCCGCACCCCTGTGAATACATCTTCACCTTCACTGATAGGCTAGTGAGACCCGGACCATTTCAGATACACAAGAGAGACAGTGCTGATGGTTGGAACAAGAGAACTGCTCAGCCTAGAAATCTCTAAAATCTACCTATTTGGAAAAAAAAAAGAAAAGAAATAGTGCACAAAGCATATTGCAAGAAAGTGTACTAGAATTTGAGTGAAAATATCCAATTCTGATCTCAGTCTTATCACTTCACATCTCAAATGTAGTTTCTTCAACTATAAAATAGGAATGCTCTTCACAGGTCTCCCTGCTCTCCCTGCTCTTCCTGCTCTTCACAGGTTTCCTGGAAGAGTTCAATGAGCTAGAACGTGTGACTGTGCCTCTCACCCAGGAGCGATCTCACCATCACTCAGAGAACACGAGTTGAATCTGATTCGGAACCAGAACAACAATTGTCTCTCATCTGGACTAAAGACTGGCCTAGGATGGCTCTCCTGACCTCAGAGCCAAGTTGCAGGCAAAACAGAATTTGACTTATCCACCTTCCCCTTGATTGGCCCAAACCCAACCAACACCATCCTTTCAAGAGCATTTCATCGTTAGCCAGACAGCTTCGCCAGTTCACGGCTACCTGTTGTTTATAGTGTTGGTTCCAAATGCCAGGCAGCACTGCACCAAGGACATGGGCAGAACTTCAACAGGCAAAGACCCATCAGGCAGGCAAACGTGTTCGAAAGACTCTCCAGCACGGCAGGTGGAGCCCCGCTCCCTGGGAAGCCAGTCCTCCACCTGGCACAGGAAACTCAAGTCTATCTATCCAGCATGTAGCAAAGTCAGCCCCAGGCAAGTCTGAAAAATAGCAATGCATTCCCTTGGAGAGTTTCTTCTCAACGTCTAATGCTTCTCTCAGGATATCACCCCATCTTCCACCTCACCAAGCAAAAGTGGACATAGTAATGGAACAGAGGAGGGTTGATATGAATAGATGTAACACTTGGCATCCTGCACAGCACACGTTAATCATTTCTTTCATTTGCTCATTACTAAGTGAGCATTTGGTAAATGTCTGGATCCCAAGCACTGACCTAGAAACAGTGGACACAGGCACAGAGCTAGGAACAGTGGATGCAGGCACAGAGCTAGGAACAGCGGACACATGCACAGAGCTAGGAACAGAGGACGCAGGCACAGAGCTAGGAACAGCGGACACATGCACAGAGCTAGGAACAGAGGATGCAGGCACAGAGCTAATAACAGGGGACACAGACACAGAGCTAGGAACAGTGGACACATGCACAGAGCTAGGAACAGTGGACACAGACACAGAGCTAGAAACAGTGGACACAGGCACAGAGCTAATAACAGGGGACACAGACACAGAGCTAGGAACAGCGGACACATCCACAGAGCTAGGAACAGAGGACGCAGGCACAGAGCTAATAACAGGGGACACAGACACAGAGCTAGGAACAGGGGACACAGGCACAGAGCTAATAACAGGGGACACAGACACAGAGCTAGGAACAGTGGACGCAGGCACAGAGCTAATAACAGTGAACACAGACACAGAGCTAGGAACAGTGGACACAGACACAGAGCTAGGAACAGTGGACACAGACACAGAGCTAGGAACAGTGGACACAGACACAGAGCTAGGAACAGTGGACACAGGCACAGAGCTAATAACAGTGGACACAGACACAGAGCTAGAAACAGTGGACACGGGACATATGAGACAAGGTCTCTGCAAATCAGTAGCTCAATTTGGGAGGAGTAGGGGGACAAGAAGACAGATCTTTTTGTTTGTTTGTTTGAGACAGTATTGCTCTGCCCCCAAGCTGGAGTACAGTGGCACAATCACAGCTCACTGCAGCCTCAACCTTCTGCACTCTAGCGATCCTCCCACCTCAGTCCCTGCAAGTAGCTGGCACTACAGCTGTGCACCATCACACCTGGCTAGTTTTTGTTTGCTTTTGTAGAGAAGGAGTTTTTCCATGCTCCCCAGGCTGATTTCAAACTCCTGGGCTCAGACGATCCTCGTGTGTTGGCTCTTAAAGTGCTTGCGTTACAAGACAGACGTTTAAATACATCAGAGCAATAATATATTACGGATGCTAACACATTGTCTAGACAGAGCCTCATGAGGACCCAGAAGGGACCCAGTGGGGAGAGTGGTGTTCAGTCTCACCCATTAGAGCTCCCTACAAAGTGCATCCCTTAAGTGGAGTGGGTATTCGTGAAGCAGCCCTGGGGAAAGGGCTCAGGGCAGCCTCTATCAATCAATGCTTAAAGGCATTGATACATGACATAGGATGGCAGTCTGGGGAGCTGCTGGTAACAATTCAATTAGACCAGAGTTTGAGAGCAAAAGGAGCTTCCATGAGTGACAAGTCTGGAGAGGAAAGCAGAGGACAGATTGGGGTTAGCCTCAATTTGACCCCGACTGGCAGAGGCACCCCATATTCCTGCAACCAGCACAGCTTTCAGCCCTTCCTCTGTTTATGGACATGGCTTGAGAAACAGGAGCATTGAGAAGGAGGCCGGAAAGAGGGGGACATGCTTGTCTAGGCATAGGGTCACGCAAGGATGCTGGTCTTTGCAAATCCACTCTATCCTTACAGGGAGAGAAGGTACAAACAAAATACACGTTCCAGGAGCCGATGACTCAGACCACGCCACTGTCTATAACATGATACGGTAGCAAACATGGCTCCAGCTCCTGGATGCACCTACAGGGCAGCACTAGCTATTGGCTTGCAGGAAATGGCGTAGATAATCACAGCCCTTCAGTCTCCAACAGCAGTGTCTGTAAAGTCACGTTGTCAATGATATCAACCATTTTTGATTTGTCCACCAGTGTTATCCACTTTGCGGGATTCAGTTGTGCCTCTGAAATGCTTCCTTGCATTGCATAGTCCTCTCCCATGCTCTAGAGAGCTCCACCTGCCATCCTTCCAATGAGGATGGGATGGGGAGAATAATAATGTTTGTTGAAACAGGGTCTCCCTCTGTCTGGAGTGCAGTGGCATCATCATGGCTCACTGCAGTCTCGACTTCCTAGGCTCAAGTGATCCTCCTGCCTCAGCCTCCCAAAGAGCTGGGACTAATTACAGGGGTCAGCCATCACACCCAGTGGAAAAAAATAATTAAAACGATGGTACTATTACTCTGCATTCGGGCACCACTTTAGACTCCTGAAGCACTTTTCTGCATGCTCCTTCAGTTATTCTAGCTTCTGGGTGACCAGTTGGCACCTGCTCAAGTCAGAAACTTTGCGGTCAGAATCTTTGCAGTTGGAACCCTGGTGGTCTTCCTAAGTCCGCCTCTCTGTCCATTACAGACGTATCTCTTCCTCACTTGAGTTTAGTGCTTGGCATTTAGCATGTTGCCATTTTATAGATAAGTACCACTCTAATGATAATCACAGTAATAACATCCAGTGTTAATTAGGGCACTGGGCTAAGCCTGTGAAATGAGGTAGGCATCCTTGTTATTTCCCATTTTACAGAAGAGGAACCTGAGGCTGAGAGAGGCAGATTGCCCAAGACTCATAGTGAGCAAGTTTGGAAGCATAGACTCAACCCAGTTTTCTGGAACATCGTCTCTTAATAAATAAGCAATTGGTGATGATTGCTAAATACATCATTGCTGGCTCTCAAATAGAAGCATTGCATAGCTGCCTCCCCGGTGCGGTCTCCTTATAAATAAATGCCTGGGCTGAGAGACTCTAAAGAGAACACGCCAGCCCTGTGAGTGCTTCTATGCAGGGCTGAGCTAAGCCACCAAGACCACCAAGGAGAAGATTATCAAACAACTTTTTCAAAGTCCAATAACCTTCCCTATCTGGAAGTTCTTTATGGACTCAGAGAAGAAGGGTGTGTGTGTGTGTGTGACAGAGAGAGAAACAGAAAGACAGAGAGACAGAGGGAGCCCCAGACAAATCAAGAGAGACAGAGGGCAACATCTCCAGTTACAAACTAATATTTGGGACTCACTTTTATGAATTGCAACATACCTTCCTCGAGCAGCAAAATATTGGAGCATCTCAGAAACAGTTGTGATTAGCCTCCCCATTCTAATTCTCGTGGCACATTTTATTGGGGTTACAGCTCTAACTGTATTCTAGCTGGCATCAGATCACATCATGTACAGCTACGTCAGCATATCCGGTGGGTAGAGCAATTCTAAGCTTGTTCACAAAGGACAGGGGTTCTGCCTTATACAACACCCTACCCATAATGTCAAGTATATAATAGCTGTTTGACAAATATTTGTTGGCTGAAAAGATCACATTCCAGAAGGGAACTCTAGCATTCAAGCAAATAGGTTTTCATATGGCATAGTCACCACTGTAACAGAAGCAACGACAACGCATAAAAGTTGATCAGAGAGATACTTGTACACCTGCGTTCATGGCAGCATTAGGCACAAAAGCCAAAAGGTAGAAACAAGCCAGGTGCCACCAATAGATGAATGAATAAACAAAAAGTGACATATCCCTGCAGTAGACTATGATTCAACATGTACAAACCTTGAAAACATTATGCCAAACAAGATAAGCCAGTTACAAAAGGACAGATGTTATGTAAGTTCACATAATGAAATATCTAGAAAAGGCAAATTCATAAAGACAGAAAGTAAATTAGAAGTTACCATGGGCCGGGCGCGGTGGCTCACGCCTATAATCTCAGCACTTTGGGAGGCCGAGGGGGGCAGATCACTTGACGCCAGGAGTTTGAAACCAGCCTGGCCAACATGGTGAAACCCTGTCTCTATTAAAAATACAAAAATTAGCCGGGCATAGTGGCAGGCATCTGTAATCCCAGCTACTCGGGAGGCTGAGGTGAGAGAATCACTTGAACCCAGGAGGCAGAGGTTGCAGTGAGCGGAGAAGGTGTCATTGCACTCCAGCCTGGGTGACAGAGCAAGACTCCATCTCAAAAAAAAAAAAAAAAAAAAAAGTTACCAGAGGCTGGGATAAGGAAGAATGGGAAGTTATCCTTTTTTCACCTCCATCTCCCACGTTCAAGGATTCTCCTCCCAAGTAGCTGGGACGATAGGCATGAGCCACCACACCCAGCTAATTTTTTGTATTTTTGTTAGAGATGGGGTTTCACCATGTTAGCTAGGCTGGTCTCAAACTCTTGACCTCAAGCGATCCGCCCCCCTCGGCCTCCCGAACTGTTGGAATTACAGGTGTGAGCCACAGCGCCTGGCCTGGAAAGTTATCTTTATGGGTGTGGAGTTTCTGTTTGGAGTGATTAAAAGATTTCAAAACTAGATAAGGGTGATAGAGAATGGGAGGAGAGAGAGAATCAAGAAAAATAGCTAATGGGTACTAGGCTTAATACCTGAGTAATGAAATAATCTGTGCTACAAGCCCCCATGACACAAGCTTACCTATATAACAAACCTACACCTGTACCCCTGAACTTAAAGTTAAAAAAGTGATAGGTACAATGGTGATTGTAATAAATGCCACTAAATTTTACACTTACAAATATTAATAGGATTTTATCATAATCTTTTCTGTGTCTATTGAAATAATCATATGATTTTTGTTCTTAATTCTGTTTATGTGGTGAATCACATTTGTCAATTTCTGTATGTTGAGCTATGTTTGCATCCTAGCAATAAGGCCTAATTGACTTGTGATGAGTTAACTTTTTGATATGCCCATCAACAGTGGATTGGATAAAAAAATGAAATATATATCTATATACACAGTGGAATACTATGTAGTCATGAAAAAGACCAAAATCATGTTCTTTGCAGCAACATAGATGCAGCTGGAGGCCATCATCCTAACCGAATTAATGCAGAAACAGAAAACCAAACACAACATATTCTCACTTATAAGTGGAAGCTAAACATTGGGTACACAAGGACATAAAGACGGGAGCAAGAGACATGGGGGAATACAAGAGTAGGGAGAGAAAGGAGGGAGCAGCTATTGAAAAACTATCTATTGGGTACTATACTCACTTCCTGGATGATGCGTTCAATCGTACTTTAAACCTCAGTCACAATATACCTTTGTAACAAACCTGCACATGTACCTGCAAAATCTAAAAGTTGAAAACAAATAAACGAAATAAAATAAAATATGTTGCTTTATTTTTCCATACTATAAATAAATAAATGTATAAACATTAAAATAATTCTTGAATAGGGCAAAAGTTATTTGCACATACAGACACACACACACACATATACACACATACATATGTATAAAGTCACCAAAAAAAGGCCAAAAAAAAATCAGGGATTGATTGATGGATGACATTGGCAATTGTAGCATCTAAGTGCTATGCATTTAAAAGAAAAGAAAGAGAAAAGTAAAAAGGTGGACATGCGTTCATTCATTTCAGGGCATCAGAGAGGGCTTCTGGGAGGAGGTGATAACTGAATGTGCCATCAAAAGCATTAGTTTGTGCAAACAGTAGTGATTCCAAGAGCAGAAAAAGCACATGAAAAGTGATGCCTCTTTCAATTATTGGCAGATCCAAATGAGATCTATCACCCGCACAGAGGGATCTCTCTCTCTATCAGTCCCAGGAGCAGGGCCATCCTCACCCACAAGGAAATCTACTCTCCCCTCTTATCACCCACTCAGAATCTGCAAGATTCAGCTCAACTCCTCCACCATGAAGCCTCTCCATGTTCCCAGTCAACACGGACTCTCCCTGCTCTGAATTCTGTTGTGCTCCCAAGCTGTTCCACACATTACACGCGGCTTTGTATTGCTTCCTAATTCAGGGTTCCCCAAGCCATTCTGTGGTTTACTAATCCCCTGAAATGCTCTGTGAACAAGAGTTTCCATGGTCAAAAAACTCTGGGAAACGCAGTCAACAATATCTGCCTTTTGAACATCACAATGCATGTGAGCTCATTAAAGACTCCGAGAAGCCCAGCAATTTTTAATTTTGTTTTGCCCAGTATGCTCTGCAAAATCATTTGTCCTTGTCCCCACGACTCTGGTTGTTTTTTTTTTTTATTATCACCAGTTAATATCTTGCAGTACTCATGTACTCCTGCTCCTTAGGGAGGGAAACTCTGACCTAATAGATTTACAAACCAAAGCCTTGTCTCCCCAAGAAGAATGTAGGCTTGTGTAGGGTAGGGTGTGCATTTGCAATTTCTTTCATCCCATCCCCTCACAGTGCCAAGTGCAGCACCTGACGACGCATCCTAATGGATCCTGTTGCCTTGACGACCAACTTGGAGTTGCTATTTCAGGACTTTCTCTCCATCTTTGGAGCCCCAGGAAAGCAGCAAATGCCATAAGGCATTAGTCTGAGTGTGCTGCATTTTCAGCAAAGTGGCATTAATAATGTTCCTTGCATCTCATCAGCCAGGGCTCCGCAAGACAGGCGGTATGCGAGGCTGCCAGTGACATGTCACTGAAGCCACCTTCTCAAGCGCCCACTGCTCACAGTAACACTCGATTCTTTTCTTTTTTCCAGCTAATTTGGTAAGTGGGAAGTGGCACTGCATTGTTTACAGCCCCTCATTCTTGGAGGTAATATGATCCCTCCAGTGAGAACCTCCCATCTGGGTAGCACCATCTGTTTTTGTCACTGTGAACAGCTCCTCTGTGCTTGTAGAGCACTTTACGAGGACGTCAAAGCCCAGGGGTAGTCTCTGTGCCTCTAATCATAAGAAGAGCACAATTGCTACCTGGTACCGGGGAAGAGAAGCACAGACGAGGCTTCCTCCCTCCTCAGCTAAGTGCCAGCGGCAGCTCCCGCTACCAGGAATCCCATCTGTCTCCCTTCTGGTCTGTCATGAGCCCATGGGCCCTGCCTGGGATTGAGAGAGGCCCAAAGCTCTTCCCTAATAGCACCAATCTGCCAACAAAGCTGAAAGAGACAGACTTGACCTATGAGCGAAGGAGGGATCTATGGGCTGGTTGAGTTGAAACAAAGGAAGAGCTACACTGGGTAGATAGCAATGGCTGTGACTGACTTCCATCATGGGTTGTGTTTACTTCTTCAGTGACCTTCCTGGTGTCTAGTTCACTGTTGGTGCCACTGTGTACACTTGTTCTAGTTAACTTTTACTCCACAACAAACTATCCCAAAACAGAGAGGCTTTAAACAACAATCATTTGCTTTACTCACTAATGTTCAAGGTGGGCAGGGCTCAGAAGGGATGGCTCATCTTGGTTCCAGGAAGCATAAGGTGAAGCAGCTCCACTGGGGCTGGAGGATTCAAGATGGTGCACTCGCCTGGCTGGCAAGATGGTGCTGATTGTCGGCTGGTAGCTCAGCTAGGGCTTTCATCTGAGGGCCTTGGTTCCTTTCCACATGGGCTTCACAGCTTCCTCATAGCATGGTGGCTGCTTGAGCTTCCTCATAGCATGGCAGCTCAGGACAGTCCAAGTATTCCAAGAGCAAGGAATGAAAACTGCTATTCTCTTAAGACCTGGGCCTGGAAACTGGCACAGCATTACATCCACATATTCCATTGTTCAACCAATCACAGAGACTTCCCAGATACAAGGGGAGGTGTCACAGACACCAACTCTTAATGGGAAGAGTTTCAAAGAATTGTTGTCATCTCTAATTTACTTCAGTGCTTGACACTGTCAGGCGACTTATAACAAACTCTTGCTTTGGTCCATGTGACCTGGTACAAACCAAAGTTGTGTTGTTGGTTCTTAGCACAAATCTCCACCTCTCAGCAGGAAGGAAGGAAGGAAGGAAGGAAGGAAGGAAGGAAGGAAGGAACTATCATTTATGAAGAATCCATCATGAACCATTCACCATGATCAGGTCTTCTAAAACATCTTCTCATATATTTCTCACAATGATCCTGGCAGTAGAGAATTGCTCTCTCATTCTACAGATAAGAAGACTGGGCTCAGACAAATTAAAAAATTTCCAAGGTCACACAGCTAGGAATGTGTAGAGTCAGGATTTGAACCCAGATCTGTTTGGCTCCCAAGGCTGTGCTTATCCTACTTTGTCAGGGACTTCTTAAGCCTACCTGAGCCATAACATCAGTTGGGTTCATGTTGGGGCTCTCTACCATGGACCATCCATCAGTGCATCTCTGAGAGGTGGCTTGGTCCACACAAGGAGTGCCAGGGCCTCTCTTTGGCTCCTCTCCTAAGCTCCTTCTTACTATTCATTGTTCTGGGGACACCTGTTGCTCGTTTTCTGTGGTGAAGGTAGTTGCCACAATTTCACTGCTGGCCTGGCATCTGGTATGCTTGGGGTATGCTTTCCATGCCCTTAGAACGCACTTTCTCCCCACCACCCCATATATGGGTCTGGTATCTGCTTCAAGGTCCCCACTTAGTCCTTGAGTTCTAGTTCTCAGACTGAAGCCCTTCACTGCCCTCCAACCTTCCTGCCCAGATCTTCCCAGCATCCTCCCAGCTATGCTGCCCATACTTTTAACACCTGGCTGGGCCCAATGGAAAAGGCACTTACAAAACCTACAATGATGCCTGGAGACCTGGCATGCTACATGCCGCTTGAAGTCTCCTGACCTTCAGACTCACTACCAGCTTATAGCCTACTCCACAGATCTCTGCATCTGCCCCAGCCATATCTGACCTCTCTATATCACACCTGACCTCCCTGTACTACACCTGACCTCCCTCTACCCACACCTGCCACTCCAACCCATGCACAAGATCCTCTGTCCAGCCTCCTCTGCAAAGTCTGCCAAATGCTCCCAGTCCCCAGCCAACCTGGCCACCCAGCCTAGTCTCAGCATTCCACATGGAAATGGAAAATGGCAGAGGTGGGGGAGCAAATATATCAAACTTGTCAAAGCATTTCAGAGCTGCAAACTCGTAACTCCTAGCCCCCACCCCACTGGATGACCCCCCACAGAAATTCTGACAGCCACCCCTTTCTACCAATTGCTTCCCCCTCTCCTGGGTTTTCCCCCTTTCCAAACTCTTTATGGCCCATCCTACTTGATCTTCCAGTCTCTCCCATCTTACAGTCTCTTCCTTCAACTACATAGCCTATAGTTTCTTCTTCTGAGCCAAAACTGCAGAAACATCCTCTGTGCTGTGTCTCTAGTTGCCAATTTTCTATCTACTCCCAAATCCACTTCATTCTATCTCCCTTGCCTTTACTGAAATCATTCCTGTCAAATCACCAATGGCCATGTACTGCTAAATCCAAAAGATGCTTCTCTCTTTGTCTTTTGGGAACTCTTACGCAATGACGATTCTCCCTCCTTCTCTGCACCTCTCCTTCCTTGACTGCTGCGACATGACAACCCCGCCTCAGTTTCACCACTCTCTTTCTCTCTCTCCATCCTCTTCCTTTGCCCAACCTCAAATGCCTTTTTCCCAGTATCCACTCCTCAACCTCTCTCTCTTCTCACTCTATGCACTTACCCTTCCCAAATCCTGAGTGATGACATCTTGCAACTCCACATCCCCAGCCCTGATCACTCTGCTGAGCTCCAAAACCAGGTAGCCATATCACCAAGTCCCCTTAGAGTCAACACTTGTCCCTGTCTCTGGGGATGCCCCATAATCTATCCGACTGCCCAAGTCAGAGTCCTTAACTCATCCCTCTCCATCAACCCCACATCTCACTAGATACCAAGTCCAGCCAATGCTACTTCCTCTCTCTAGAATTGTAACGGCCCAATGGGTTCACCTTGCCTGCTGCCTAGACAAAGCTGGTTTATCAAGACAGGGGAATTGCAACAGAGAAAGAGTAATTTACACAGAGCTGGCTGTGCAGGAGATCAGAGTTTTATCACTACTCAAATCAGTCTCCCTGAGCATTCAAGAATCAGAGATTTTAAAGATAATTTGGCAGGTAGGGGCTTGGGAAGTGGGGAGTGCTGATTGGTCAGATTGGAGGTGGAAACATAGTGGATCAAAGTTTTTCTTGCTGTCTTCTGTTCCTGGGTGGGATGGCAGAACTGGTTGAGCCAGATTACCCATCTGGGTGGTGTCAGCTGATCCATCCAGTGCAGGGTCTGTACAATATCTCAAGCACTGATCTTAGGTTGTACAATAGTGATGTTGTCCCCAGGAGCAATTTGGGGATGTTCAGACTCTTGCAGCCAGAGGTTGCATAGCCCCTAAACGGTCATTTCTAATCTTGTAGCTAATTGGTTAGTCCTGCTATAGTTAATTTGTTAGTCCTGCAAAGGCAGACTGGTCCCTAGGCAAGAAGGGGGTCTTTTCAGGAAAGGGCTATTATCAACCTTGTTTCAGAATCAAATCATGAGCTGAACTACTGCCCAAAGCTAGTTCTGCCCACATCCAGGAATGAACAAGGACGGTTTAAAGGTTAGAAGCAAGATGGAGTTGGTTAGGTCTGATCTCTTTCACTGTCATATTTTTTTCAGTTATAATTTTTACAAAGGCGGTTTCAGAATCAGACCTCCAGATTCCAACTCCATGACCACTACCTTTGTTCTCAAGTCTTGTCATCTCTGGAGCCAAGTTCCTATAAAAACTCTCACAGGGTTCCCTCTCCGCCATTGCCAGGGACATCTTGCTAAAAGGCCAATATGATCATCCCACTCCCAACTTAAATCCATCAACAGCTCTGTTAGAGGAAAGGGATCCCAATCCAGACCCCAAGAGAGGGTTCTTGGATCTCATGCAAGAAAGTGAAAGCAAGTTTATTAGGAAAGTAAAGAAATAAAAGAATGGCTATTCCATAGATAGAGCAGTCCCAAGGGCTGGCTGGTGGCCCATTTTTATGTTTATTTCTAAATGATATGCTAAATAAGGGATGGATTATTTATGCCTCCCCTTTTCAGACCATAGAGAGTAACTTCCTGACATTGCCATGGCATTTGTAAACTGTCATGGCACTGGTGGGAGTGTAGCGGTGAGGACAACTAGAGGTCACTCTCGTCACCATCTTGGTTTTGGTGGGTTTTGCCCAACTTCTTTACTGCAACCTGTTTTATCAGCAAGGTCTTTATGACCTGTATCTTGTGCCGACCTCCTATCTCACCCTGTGACTTAGAATGCTTTAACTGTCTGGGAATGCAGCCCAGTAGGTCTCAGCATCAATTTAGCTCCTATTCAAGATGGAGTTGCTCTGGTTCAAATGCTTCTGGCAGCTCCATGACAGGTTTAAGGAAAAATTCCAAAATCTCCATGACCTGGACCTTAAACGTGTCTCCAGCCTCCTGATCCCCTCACTAATTACTCAGTGTGTCCATCCCGCCTTTGTCTTGCAGTGGCTTTTGCCAAAAATGTCTTCCTCTGTCTCCTCCAACTCCTCTTCCCTTGCCTCCACCTGCTTTATTGTTAATCATTTTCTCAGACTTGAACAAAAAGAGTAGCTCCTCCAGAAAGACTTGCAGGCTGTTTGCATTTCCTTTGTCTGGGTTCAGTTATGCTGAGTGACCATCTGCTTAGGTATGCATCTCCCAAAGGAGACTGAGTCCCTGAGAGCAGAAACTACCCATTGCATAGTATTGCACTCACAGATGTTCAGTGAGGGTCAGAAGTATGAATGAAGGGATACAGGAGCACAAGAAATCACATGCAATCCTGCAATGCAAAAGAGACCTTGCCATGAAGACTCAGCAACCTGTATTAAACTGCCTTAGCCAACATTATAACAGCGAGAAAATTACGTCAGTGAAAGAGATCTGATTTAACACACCCCCATCTTGGCTTTTACTTTATTATTTTTGGGCTTTTAGGCCTAGCTGACTTTGAAAGACATTGAGGTTGAAGTTTAAATGGTAATAGGCCTTCCCCCAAACTCAACTGCCTCTGTAAAGCTAATGAAAAGCCACCAGGCTAGGGGGAGGAGGGGAGCCTGAATTCTGCTAAGACGTAGACATAGGTTGCCAGACTTTTCCTGCAGATAACACCACTATTGTAGATTGGTCTTTTGAGATACCTTTTGAGGTTTTTTGCATGTCTGACACTATGGCTTCACTTGGAATCAATGACTCCTGTGGCTCCACATGGGAGCAACTCAACTCAAAAAGACAGTTTTAACCCCCTATGATTTCATCTCCACCCCAACCAATCAGCAGAAAGCACCTATTTCCTAGCTACCCCAGCTCCTTCCCCCAAACTGCCTTTGAAAACCCCTAATTATGAGCCTTCAGGGAGATTGATTTGAGTGGTAACCAGTCTCTCATGTGGTGTGGCTGGCCTTCTGTCAATTAAATTCTTTACAGCAATGTCATGGTGTTTATTTGTGCAGCTGGCAGGAAGAACCCAGCAGACAGTTACATGTAGAGGTAAAGTTGCTAATGCCTCCTCCAATTCCAGTAACCTTGTGAAGATTCTCCCTTGTTTTTAGCTCTTGTCTCATTGTTATTTCTACTGGCCACTATTACAGGCTGGGAAGGGATGGAGAGGAAAACATAGCAGAAAGTGTCAGTCACTCCTCTCCTCTGGAGACATTTGCTGCAAAATGGCATTGTCACTCCCAATTTGAGCTGTTTGCCCTAGTTCAGCATGTCTAGGGGCAGTGACCCTGAAACGAAGCCCAAGAGGCAGATAAATACAAGTCCTTCTTCCCAGAGATGCTCTAAGCAAAAGCATCTCTCTCCCTTTCAATCTCTCTCACTCTTTCTCTTTTTCCTCCTCTCTACTCTAAATGGGAACCAAGAATTCCCTTCTGGTCTATCCCTGGCCCTATTAGAGGCAGGAAGCCCATATTTACTTTGTACTTCCATGAACAGGCACCCAAATAGGCATTGTCTGTACCCTGAGTCATTTCTCTTCACAGGATACTTTTTTTTTTGTAAGACAGGGTCTCACTTTTTCACCCAGGCTAGAGTGCAGTGGAATGATCATAATTCATTGCAGCCTCCAACTCCTGGTCTTAAGGGACCCTCCCACCTCAGCCTCCCAGGTAGTTGGGACTATTGGCATGCACTACCAAGCTGGGTTAATTTATCTTTTTAGATATGGAGTCTTGCTATGTTGCTCAGCTGAGTTTCAGACAGATTGTGTTATCTTGTCCAAAGTCATAAGGTTACAGGGTGGCAGGCCAGGCCCAAGAGCCCAAGTTAATCTTCTTCTTAAGCCAACACTCTCCATTTCACCTCCTAAGTCATACTTCATATAACTGAAACATCTCAGGCCTTTTCAACCTCTGTGTTCACTGAAGTCACTTTAATTTTTTTTTTTTTTTTTGAGATGGAGTTTCGTTCTTTCACCCAGGCTGAAGTGTAGTGGTGCAATCTTGGCTCACTGCGACCTCTGCCTTTTGGTTTCAAGCAATTCTCCTGCCTCAGCCCCCCGAGCAGCTGGGATTACAAGTGCCCACCATCAAGTCCGGCTAATTTTTGTATTTTTAGTCGAGATGGGGTTTCACCATGTTGACCAGGCTGGTCTCGAACTCCTGACCTTGTGATCTACGTGCATCGGCCTCCCAAAGTTCTGGGATTACAGGCGTGAGCCATCGGGCCTGGCCCAGTCACTTTAATATTAATGCCAAAACACTACTTCTCTTAATCTCCACTGGCTTTCATGGTATCCCAGAGCTGACCTCCTAACAATCTTTCCAAAATAAATCTGAAGTTTCCCATGGGATTGGGGGGTGTTATAAGCAGATTACCACCAACACCCAAATGCATGATACTGCCACATCCAACTGTTTAAACATGGTGCCATCATCCTACAGGCCAACGTGGACCTCTGGACATTCCTCCAAATCTGGGAGGCTTGGGTGGTGGGCAGGGGAGGTTTAAAGGTCAGACGGATATTTGAATTCCAATTCCAGCTGTTCTCAGGTGCAAATCACAGAGGCTCATTGGGCCTTAGCTTCCTCTTCTACACAATGGTTGTGGCAGAGGTGTTCTAACCAGAGTGACTCCATCTTGAGTGAGGACTAGGAAAATGAGGCTGGGACCTGCTGGGCTGCATTCCCAGAAAGTCAGGCCTTCCTAGCCTCTAGATGTTTATGGTTAAGGGAACCGATTCATAATGTTTACTAAACAGACCCAGACTTGGGAGTGTCCAGATATCCTGATATCTGGAAGACAAAGGCATTCCTAATTTTGTTTTAAAGATAATAATATTAATTCTTGAAAAATATAGTAATTAAGAAAATTTATCCTTTATCACAAACCCTTATAGCAGAGAACATCTCCCCATACATATGAGTATTGTGCCAAGGTTGGACGCATTCCTCCTCTTACTTTCAGGAACACCCTACTCTGTCTATGGAGTAGCTGTATTTTCACCACTTTACTTTCTTAATAAACTTGCTTTTACTTTGCACTGCAAACTCACTGAATTCTTTCTTGTGTGAGATCCAAGAACCCTCTCTTGAGGTCTGGATTGGGACTTCTTTCCTGTAACAGTTGGGTGTGGGAGCAATAATAGCACCTCCTTCTAGTTTACAAAAGACTAGTACTGTGCCTAGAATATGGTACAGACTAAGTAAATAGGAACCCTTATTTTAATTATTATTACTTCATTGTTTCTATTAAATTACAGGAAAACAGGCAGAGGTACTAAGGCTGTTTTTAATATATAAAGTAATCGGCCCAGATGCGACAGTGCTTTGGATATGGCTATGGATTGAGTGCATTCCTCCAAAATTCTTGTGTTGGAAACTTGGTTGGGATCCCACAGCAGTGTTGACTGGTAAGACCTTTGGCAGGTGAATAGGGCATGCATAAGGGCAGAACTCTCATGAACAGATTAATGCATTCATGAATTAAGAAACTAATAGGTTAATGGGTTATCAAAAGAGTGAGTTATTTGTCACAAGACCGGGTCTATTATAAAAGCCACTTTAGTCCTCTTTTGTGAGCCCCCTAATCTTGTGATGCCTTGTGCTGCTTTGGAACTCGGCAGAGAGTCCACACCAGCAAGCTGGTTCTCACAAGATGAAGTCACTCATCCTTGGACTTCCCAGCCCCGAGAACTGTAAGAAATAAATTTCTGGCTGGGTATGATGGCTCATCATTTAAACATGGTGCCATCATTCTACAGGCCAACGTGGACCTCTGGACAATCTTCCAAATCTGGGAGACCTGGGTGTTGGGCAGGGGAGGTTGAAGTAAGTCAGACAGGTATTTGAATTCCAATTCTGGCTGTTCTCATGTGCAAATCACAGAGGCTCACTGTAATCCCAGTGCTTTGGGAGTCTGAGTTAGGAGCATCACTCGAGGCCAGGAGTTCCAGGCCAGCCTGGGAAACATGGTGAGACCTCATCACTACAAAAAAGTTAAAAACAAAAAAACTAACCATATATAGTGGCATACATCTGTACTCCCAGCTACTTGGCAGGCTTACGCAGGAGGATTGCTTGAGCCCAGAAGTTCAAGGGTGGAGAGAGCTATGATCACACCACTGTACTCTAGCTTGGGCAACAGAGAAAGACTACATCTCAAAAAAAAAAAAGGAAGAAATAAATTTATTTTCTTCATAAATTAGCTAGTCTCAGGTGTTCAGTTATAGCAGCAGAAAACAGACTAAGATGGATATCAAGCCATTACCAAAATATCCTGCATTGATTGGCTGCCCCTTGTTAAAATAGCATTTCTCAGAAACAGGTAGAAGCAGGAGGGGGTGGCTTACTGGTCAGTTAGGATTTGTAAATACATTGAGCTCTTCCCATTGCTCACTTTGCTGAAATTCAATGCCTGAAAGTGTAGGTATAAGTTGCTGGCATTGCAGCTGTACTCAGTCCTTCCAAGTCTGTAGTGATGACCTCCAGATTTGATAACCACCAATTTCCAGCTCATCCCTGCCTTGGACTTCTCTCTAATGCAACCAATAACCACAACTCACAGTTCTGATTCTTCCTTCCTTGGGGGACCTTCTATTGATCACCCTTCTTTGCTTATGCCAGTCTCTCCTCTGCTTCCAGTACCCCCATTCTCCAGGGATCTAATTCACCTGAGGAACATAAAAAATGAAGAATATCCCTAATATGAATTAAATCAGAGTCTCATTAGATGGACTCCAGGATCTAGTCTCAAGGAGTCCTCCTTAGCCTACCAAAGTTTAGGGGCCACATTTAAAAACCCAGCCCATCTTTCAAGAACCAGTTGAAGTCTCACCTCTTTCAGGAAGACCTCCCTGATTGCAGTGGGCTGTCTCTTTTTTGCATCAGAGAACAGGTAGTTGTATTAGTCTATTCTCACATTGCTATAAAAAACTACCTGAAACTGGGTAATTTTTTTTTTTTTTGAGACAGAGTCTGTCTCTGTCACCCAAAGGCTGGAGAGCAATGGCACAATCTCAGCTCACTAAAACCTCGGCCTCCTGGGTTCAAGCAATTCTACTGCCTCAGCCTCCCAAGTAGCTGAGACTATAGGTGCATGCCACCACACCCAGCTCAATTTTTGTATTTTTAGTAGAGATGGGGTTTCACCATTTTGGCTAGGATGCTTTCGATCTCTTGACCTCATGATCCGCCTGCCTCGGCCTCCCAAAGTGCTGGGATTACAGGAGTGAGCCACCATGCCCGGCCAAAACTGGGTAATTTATAAAGAAAAGAGATTTAATTGACTCACAGTTCCACAGAACGTAGGAAGCATGGCTGAGGAGGCCTCAGGAAACTTTTAATCATGGCATAAGGCAAAGAGGAAGCAGACATGACTTAGATGGCTGGAGCAGAAGGAAGAGAGAGCAAAAGTTGTTGGGGGGGCGGGTGTTACACACTTTTAAACAACCCCATTTCATGAGAACTCACTTACTATCACAAGAACAGCAAGGGGGAAATTCGCTCCAATGATCCAATCAGCCCCCACCAGGCCCCTCCTCCAACACTGAGGATTATGACTGGGCATGAGATTTGGGCAGGGACACAAATCCAAACCATATGAGTAGTCATAGCATGAAACAGTGCCATAATCGTTACTTATGTCTGCCATGAGAGAAGAAATAGGGGAATAATGTCTCCCATACCAAGCATCTGTTATTCCTGGGCTAGGTGGTCACTATGGATCTTTCAGGGTTGTGTGTGTGTGTGTGTGTGTGTGTGTGAGAGAGAGAGAGAGAGAGAGAGAGAGAGAAAGAGAGAGAGAGAGAGAGAGAGACCACTACTTTATCTTCCCTATTAAATACAGCATGAACCCTGCCTCAAAATATTTCAGCTGCCATCTATCATTGTAGTCTTATTTCTTCTTGTCTTACAAACTTTTGGTCCTCTTGAATCCTAGACTACAATACGAAAATCCCCAATAGGTGTCATAATCCGAACTTTTCTTAGTTAATGCCAAATATACCCAGTTAAGTGAGGGCCTCTCCACTCATTAGCATATTGCTATGGACTGAATTTTCTCCCCCACCACCCCCAAAAATTCCTATGCTGAAGCTCAAACACCCATTGTGACTGTATATGGAGATGAGGCTTTTAGAGGGTAATTAAGATTAAGTGAAGTCATAAGGGCACAATCCTAATCCTAGAGGGTTAGTGATTTTATTAAAAGAAAAAGAGAGAGCTTGTTATCTCTTCTCTCTCTCTCTCTCCACTAGGTAAAGACATAGCAAGAAGGCAGCTGTCTGCAAGCTGGGAAAAGAGCCCTCACAAGAACCTAACCATACTGAGAAACCTCATCTGTCTTCCAGCCTCCAGGATTGAGGAAAAAAAAAAAGATGACTTTCTATTGTATAAGCCACTCTGTACATGGTATATTTTATGGCAGTCTGAACTGCCATAAAATATGTGTATACATTATAAACATCTTTTTTTTCATTGGCATTACAACTCCTCTGTCAAGACCCCTTCTTTCCCTGGGTTGTAGGCTGCTCTTTTCACATAATGTAATTTAATTTTATAATTTTTGATTCAGCTTCATCTAATAAAACAACCTTATTCATGTTTTTAAGGTGGTCCTATTTGTTCTACAACTTTAACCTTGTATTTCATGCCAAACTCTTTCTCTCCCCTATTGGTGCCAGCTGGACTGGGGACTTAAGAGGTTTGGGGTGGCAGGGGTTCTGTTCTCTCGGATGGGCCACCATCTAGCCTCTTCCTACTGGGGTTTTCTTGTCCTTAGGTGACCCCAGGGGATATTGGTATCACCATGATATCTTACCATTGACTACGAAGGAATCTCATCCCTGCCAGGCCAAATGGCAAGACTGCCATTGCCCTCCACACCCTTCCTCCGGGTGCTGCCTGCTTTTCTGCTTTCTTGACTTCCTCTCTCTCCTTGTCCTGCCACACCAGGAGGATCTACCAGACAGCAGCTGGGCAGGTGAGAGATAGGTTCTAGGCTCTGTCTGAATGGTGGGAAGTAGTTCATACACCCAAACCACACAGCAAGGGAGATAAAGGGCAAGCCCATGGGAAAGTGACTGCTCCTTCCCCCATAACTTTTTGTTCTCCCAAAAGATTCCACCCTCACGGCAGTGGCTGGGGCCTTTACAGTGTTGGGAAGCCAGAGGCTCTGCAGGAGGCCAGTACCCTGCCCCACTCCATTCCCGAATCAGAGTGTCTCTGGGTCTTCTGGCTAGAGTGGCCTTGAGTATGTGTATTAAAGAAACTTAAATTTGGCTGGGCACAGTGGGTCCTACCTGTAATCCAAACACCTTGGGAGGCCAAGGCAGGAGGATCACTTGAGGCCAAGAGTTCAAGACCAGCCTGGGCAATATAGCGAGACCTCATCTCTATTAAAAATAAAATAAAAATTAGCTGGGTATGGTGGCATGAGACTGTTGTCCCAGATACTCAGGAGGCTGAGGCAATGGGATCACTTGAGCCCAGAAGATCAAGTCTGCAGTGAGTTATGACCTCACCACTGCACTCTGGCCTGGGCAATACAGCAAGACCTTGTCTCAAAAAATAAATAAAGCCAAAAACCTTGCAAGAAAATCTAGAAGACCCCCATGTACAATTTGGGAGTTAACCTAGACTGGAAATGCAAAAGCTGTAAAATAAAGACATACATATTTAACTATGTAAAACTTAGAACTTAAATGTGCAAGAAGAACCATAAATTAAGTCAAGAGATGATAGATCTGGAGAAGCACTTTCCCGATGTGACACAAAGGATTAATATCTGTAACATACAAAGAACTCTCGGGGATTTACAAGAAAAGATAAACACTGTAGTACAAAAATGGAGCCAACCACACATGCATAGACAATTCATATAACAGCAAATCTACATGGCCGTAAATGTATGAAAAGATGCTCACATTGGCTGCTAGTCAGAGATATGCAAATTAAAGTCACAGTGAGATATCACTTTACACCCCTCAGAGTGGAAAACACCAGAAAGGGCTACAGCACCTACTACTGAGAGAAGGCATGACCTTTAACATGAGAAAAGCAATCCAGTAACATTTATCACAAAATTAATTAATTTGTTTATTTATTTATTTTGAGATGGAGTCTCACTCTGTCACCCAGGCTGGAGTGCAGTGGTGCAATCTTGGCTCACTGCAACCTCCGCCTCCCGGGTTCAAGCAATTCCTCTGCCTCAGCCTCCCAAGTAACTGGGATTACAGGTGTGCACCACCATGCCAGGCTAATTTTTTGTATTTTTAGTAGAGATGGGGTTTCACCATGTTGGCCAGGCTGGTCGCAAAGTCCTGGCTTCAAGTGATCTGCCTGCCTCGGCCTCCCAAAGTGCAGGGATTACAGGTGTGAGCCACTGTGACTGGCCTATTGCAAAATATAAAATCAGGTATCTGGTGATCAAGATTTCTACTCTGAAAATCTATGCCAGATAAATGGAAGCAACAATCAGTCAACAGCAGTGTTCTTCATATGACGAAAAGCTGGACATAGAATGGATGTCCAGAAATGCAAAGACAGCTGAATAAATGATGGTCCATCTACACCACAGAATAGTATGCAACCATTAAAAAGAGAAGATCAGACCAGGTGTGGGGGTTTATGCCCATAGTCTCAACATTTTGTGAGGTTGAGGCAGGAGGATCACTTGAGGCCAGGAGTTTGAGACCAACTTGGGCAACATAGCAAAGCACCATTTCTATCAAAAAAAGAAAAAAAGTTAAAAATTAGCCAGGCTCAGTGGTGCATGCCTGTAGTCTCATGTACTCAGAAGGCTGAGGTAGGAGGATTGCTTGAGTCCAGGAGGTCAAAGCTGCAGTGAGCTATGATCATCCCACTGCACTCCAGCCTGGGCAAGAGAGAAAGAACTGCCTCTGAAAGTGATAAAGAGAGAAAAGATCAGAGTCATAGCAGATGACTTAAAGCAGTTTTCCTGAAACTTTTATTCATAGTTATCCTCTACATGAAATTTTAATCCCACAGATACACTGCACATCTGTTTATTTCCTCAAATGGAATTGAGCCTTGGAAGACCACAGGCCATTATAAAACTTCTTTCACCTCCCAAGAACCAATTATCATAACCTTGGGGTCAATGTTGACCCCACTGAGAAAGCATGGTTTAGAGGATTTCCACAAGGCTCTGTAGAGTGAGACTGAAAATCACTTACAAAAAGATATCATTGGCCAGGCACAGTGGCTCATGCCTATAATCCCAGCACTTTGGGAGGCTGAGGCAGGCAGATCACAAAGCCAGGAGTTTGAGAACAGACTGACCAACATGGTGAAACCCAGTCTCTACTAAAAATACAAAAATTAGCTGGGCATGGTGGTGCGTGCCTGTAGTTCCAGCTTCTTGGGGGGCTCAGGCAGGAGAATCGCTTGAACCCAGGAGGCAGAGGTTGCCGTGAGCTGAGATTGCACCACTGCACTCCAGCCTGGGTGACTGAGCAAAACTCCATCTCAAAAATAAATAAATAAATAAATAAATAAATAAAGATATCATTTGTAAAATAGTGATTTGAAAAACCTGTAGAAGTTTGTGTGTAAATCATCTGTATAAAATTAGATAAATACAGAGACCCTTGGGAGACCACATGTGGGTTAGTAATGTCAGGGTTGTAAGAATTAAAGAGGAAAGAAACATGAAAGGTGGCTCACCAGTCAAGACAGGTTTATTTTAGAGAAAACAAACCTGAGACAAGCTTCTGGCCAAGTTAGGTCAGAGGCACACTTTCTTACAGACTAAGAGGTTTTAAGGGTTCAAAGCAGGAGAGTTTATTACTGGCTTGGACTGCTTCTGTGTCTCTTTTTATGCCTATTTTGGGAGGGACAGTTGTGTGTCTGTTTCCATACATTTTCCTGCAGCTGCAGGTATATGCCCTGAGTCTGCTTTTAGCTTCCCTATCTTAGTGCACCTGAAGGGAAAGGAATGGGCTTATTAAGACCCACTATTTCACTGGGGCCTGTTGTATGAGGGCGAAGTTTGGCAGTTACCCAAGAGACTTCCTCCCAACTCTCCTCTGTGCCTGAGCTGTCTTATCTGTGTTTTACTGTCTGCTTTTTCTGGCTGCTTGTAGTTAGAAGAGAAGTGATTTCCTTGAAATGCATGAGGCTACATTTTTTTTTTATTTTACTTTAAGTTCTGGGATACATTTGCAGAATGTGAGGTTTGCTACATAGATATACATGTGCCATGGTGATTTGCTGCACCTATCAACCCATCATCTAGGTTTTATGCCCCACATGCATTAGGTATTTGTCCTAATGCTCTCCCTCCCCTTGCTCCCATCCCCCGACTGGCCCTGGTGTGTGATGTTCCCCTCCTTGTGTCCATGTGTTCTCATTTTAGCCTTGAGCATTCTTTAGAAAAGTTGCACATGTAGCTAACTTGAAGTCACCTATGGTCCAGCTATATCTATATCTCTGTGAAAAGAAAGAGGAAAGAAACACAAAAGGTGGCTCACCAGTTAAGACATGTTTATTTTATAGAAAGCAAACCTGAGAGGAGCTTCTGGCCGAGTTAGGTCAGAGGCACACTTTCTTAGTCTACTCTTTCCTAAATAGCCTACTCTTCAATAGTCTACTCTTTCCAGAACTCCATGCCTTTATGCACCCTGTTTCCTTGCCTCAGAGGCTGTGATGGTTGAATTGTGTCCTGCAAAATGCATATGTGGAAGACCTACGAATGACTTAATTTGGTGAAAGAGCCTTCGCAGAGGTAATCAAGATAAAATGAGGTCAGTAGGATGTGTCCCAGTCCAATATGACTAATGTGCTATAGAAAGGTGAAATTTGGACACAGAGATAGGTGCAAATTCAGCAAAAATGATGTGAAGACAGAGGGAGGATCCCTAGTGAAGACTGAAGTTCTGCTACCACAAGCCAGGGAAGGAATTAACTGCAGCCAGGAGAGATTCCTGGACCACCATATCCCTCCAGCCCGGTGCCTTCAGAGGGAGCATAGCCCTGCCACCATGCTTAATCTTAGACCTCTAGATGCCAGAACTGTGAAACGATCAATTACTCTCTCTCTCTCTTTTTTTTTTTTTCAAAGACAAAGTCTCACTCTGTTGCCCAGGCCGGAGTGCAGTAGTGCAATCATGGCTCACTGCAGCCTTGAACTCCTGGACTCAAGTGATCCTCCTGTCTCAGCTTCCTGAGTAGCTAGGACTACAGACGCACACCATCATGCCCAGCTAATTTTTTTTTTTTTTTTGAGACAGAGCCTCACTCTGTCACCCAGGCTTGAGTGCAGTGGTGTAATCTCAGCTCACCACAAACTCCGCCTCCCAGGTTCAAGCAATTCTCCTGACTCAGCCTCTCGAGTAGCTAAGATTATGTGCATGTGTCACCACATCTGGCTAATTTTTCTGTTTTTAGTAGAGACAGGGTTTCACCATGTTGGTCAGGCTGGCCTCAAACTCCTGACCTTAGGTGATCCACCTGCCTTAGCCTCCCAAAGTGCTAGCATTACAGGCACAAGCCAACATGCCCGGTCTCATGCCCAACTAATTTTAAAAACTTTTTTGTAGGGGTGGTATCTCACAATGTTGCCCAGGCTGCTCTCAAACTCCTAGACTCAAGGGATCCTTGCACCTCGACTTCTCAAACTGCTGGGCTTACAGGCATCAGCCACCGTGCCCAACCATGAGACAATACATTTCTGTTGTTTAAGCCACTAGTTTGTGATACTTCATCACATCCCTATGAAACGATACCCTTTCCTTCTTATCTGGCTGGCAAACACCTATGCATCCTACAAGACCTATGTAAAATTTCATAACCTTGCAAAGACTTCCTGATATGGTTTGGTGCTGTATCCGCACCCAAATCTCATCTCGAATTGTAATCCTCAGGTGTTGAGGGAAGGACTGGTGGGAGGCGATTAGGTCATGGGGGTGGTTTCCCCCATGCTGTTCTCATAATAGTGAGTGAGTTCTCACAAGATCTGGTGGTTTAGAAGTTCTCTCTCTCTCCTGCCACCATGTAAGAAATACCTTACTGCCCTTCATCTTCTGCCATGATTGACGCCTCACCAACCATGTTGAACTGTAAGTCAATTAACTCTCTTGCCTTTATAAATTACCCATTTTCGGGTATGGCTTTATAGCAGTGTGAGAACAGGCTAATATGCTTCCCAAATTAACCACTCCCTCATCTTCTGTGTTTGGATATTTTGTTCACGCCCAGACTCTAGTACTTACGTCTCTGATTTATTCCTTTCATTTTATCCCTTTTCTATCAGTTCTTGACCCCCTTGAAGGCAAGGACCACATCTGACTTACCTTCACATCCTGCATACCCTCAGCACAGAGCACAAAGTAAGTTGTTCACAAATATTTGCTAAATGAATGAAAAAAACAAATCTAAAATAGATCTTTCAACTTCATCACCTCAAAGCAGGAGGAGTCAACAGTGACTGCAGGAGGCTCTTTGGAGAATAACTTTTCTGTCTTGGCAAAGCTCTTCAATGCTAACAAATTGACTTAGTAGTGAAAATGTCTTTAATGGGGGCAATATGGCAAAAAGTAATTAACTCTCTAATTGAAATCTAGAACTTAGAAAGTAATTAATGGAAGGCCAAATTGTCCTTCACAGCAAGAGTGCTGGAATAAGCCAGCCAGCAGTGGCTCTGCAGCAGGGCTGGAGGAAGGTGTCATGTAAGCAAACCACATAACATCAGAGGGCAGGGCACGCACATCCGGATGATGAGTGTTCCCCTTAATCAACGCAGAGATGCCATCAACCAGGGTTGGCAGGTGCCACTTTGCTCTGTAAGAAGGAACTTTTTTTTAATAGGCAGAAAATTCCATCACTGTTTTGTACTGGTGCTCGGGACTTACAGGAAGGGGGAGGAGCCCACCCCTTTTTCTGAGTCAATGAGCATGACGCAAGTGCCCGGCTAGTCAAGAATCACAGAGTCTTGGAATTCCGGCAAACTTCCATCATCTTGAGGCCCTGGAGTCCCACCTGACTGTAGGATTTTTCCCTGGCTTCTCACTGGCTGAAGGCAGTATGGAGGGTGTGCCTCCCCCTCAAGTCTCTGCAACCTCTCCTCCTTGCATAGAAGGAGGTAATTGTTAAGTGGGTGATCAGTGATAACATATTGCCTGGCAGCAGATGGCATCTATATTTAGAGGCCCTTCTGAGGAAGGATTAATGCCATTAAGAACACATCACAAGCCAAGAAAATGAGATCGAGTGTTTCAAGTGACTCCTGAAAATGAAAAATTTTTAAAAAGCACCTCCATTTGCCCCCTGTTATGGGCTTCATTGTGACACCCCCCCACCCCAACCCCACACCAAAAATAATTCATATGTTGGAGTCCTAACGCCCAGTCCTTCAGAGGGATAAGAGACCACATATTGGGTACAGTGTATACTGCTCTCAGGTGATGAATTCACCAAAATCTCAGAAATGACCACTGAGAACTTATCCATGTAGCCAAAAACCACCTCTTTTCCAAAAACTATTGAAATTAGAATAAAAGAAAAAAATGTGACTGTATGTGAAGAGCGGGTCTTTAAAGAGATGATGAAGGTAGAAGGAGGTCATGGGGTGGGCACGAATCTAATTTGGCTGGTGTCCTTATGAGAAGAGAGTAGGACAGAGACACACATGCGGGTGACCGTGAGAGGACACAGGGAGAAGACGGCCATCGACAAACCAAGGAGAAGACTTAGGGGAAACCAACCCTGCTGACACCTTGACATTGACCTTGACCTTGACACTGAGCCCTCCAGAAGTGTAAGAAGACCAGTGTCTGTTGTTTAAGCAGCCCAGTCTGCCATATTTTGTTATGGCAGCCAGAGCACACTAATACATCCCCCTGCTCCACAGGACAAGGTACCATCTCCTTAGTATGGTATACATTGCTCTTGGCCAGCTGACCCCACCTACATTCTCAGGTCCCCTTCCCACTGTCAATCCCCTCCTCCAGACATGTGACCCCAAACACACCATGAGCTTTCATGCCACAGGACCTCAGTACGTGACCTTCTCTCCATAGGGATCACTCTGTTCACCCTTGTAGTCCTCTTGGAAGGTCCTGTTCACCTTCCAGGCTCAATTTAAATGCCTCATCCTCAGAAAGAATCTCCCCAAACCTCTCACCCCTCCCCACACTAGAATTCTTGTTCTGCGTTCCCCTCACATTCTCCTGTTACCTCCAATCTAGCCGGAGGTCCTTGGGGGTCCAGACTGTGTCTTTCTCAGCTTTGCAGTCCCACACATAACAGTCACTCAAGAAAGGTCTGCGAAATGAGGGAATTAACAAGATATCTTACAAAAGAGTCATGGAGTGAGAAAGAGGAATCCGCCAAGTGGCCAACCAGTCTCTACTGCCTGAAGAAGCCCCATAGATGTAACAAACAGAACAACTGATGCAGAAGCAAAGAAAAAGGTCTGGGCTCAGAATTAGGAATCCTGTGTTCTAGTCCTACTTACTTCTGGTGCTGATTCACCGTGTGACATTGATTAAGTCACCTAATCTCTCTCTCAGTCTGAAGTTGGACCAGTTCATCTTTAGTTCTGAAAAAAAAAAAAAAACCTGAGTTTGTGACTCCATAGCATTGGACAAAATAAACTAAAAAGACCTTTTGCTCTTCCACCCATATATTTATTCATGCATTAATGTATCACACATTTCTTAAGCACCTATAACTTGCCAGGAGAGTGAGAGGCTGCTTCCAGAGGAAGCAACATTTGAGCAGGATCTTGCAGAGGACTTGGCAATGAGAAAATAGCATTTCCATAGAAACTGAATTTCCCAACTTCAAAGAATCCTTCCAACTCTTACAAATGTTATGCTGTGCCATTCCAGAAACAGAAAAGTACTTCTGTTAAGCATGAGTGGGTGGGAGGAGGAGGGAGGAAGATGATTCTGGCACTGGGAACATGATGGACAACAGTCAAGGTGGGAGAGGAATGGGACCCTCACGGAGCAGAGAGGGGCCGTGTCCTGGAAATGGGAGGTATCTGCAGTGGATGATGAAGATGACATGCTTTGGCTGTGGATGCACTTGGAAGAGAGTTTTGTTCACCTGGAGTCTCTTCTGAATTCAGTAGCAATAAGAAGCTCACAAGTGTCAGAGGCGTGTGAACCAGAGCAACTTCATCTTGAATAGGAGTTGGGTAACATAAGGCTGGAACCTATTTGGCTGCATTCCCAGACTGTTAAGGCCGTCTAAGTCACAGGATGATATAGGAGGTCAGCACAAGATACAGGTCATAAAGACCTTGCTGATAAAACAGACTGCAGTAAAGAAGCTGGCTAAAACCCACCAAAACCAAGATGGTGACGAGAGTGACCTCTGGTTGCCCTCACTACTACACTCCCACCAGCGCCATGACAGTTTACAAATGCCATGGCAATGTCAGGAAGTTACCCTATATGGTCTAAAAGGGGGAGTCATGAATAATCCACCCCTTGTTTAGCATATTATCAAGAAATAACCATAAAAATGGGCAACCAGCACCCCTCGGGGCTGCTCTGTCTATGGAATAGCCAGTTTTCATTCCTTTACTTTCTGAATTAACTTGCTTTCCCTTTACTCTGTGGACTCACCCTGAATTCTTTCTTGCATGAGATCCAAGAACCCTCTCTTGGGGTCCAGATCTGGGACCCTTTCAGTTAAGACACAGGGGTGTGTGTCTGAGAAGAGAAGTGACCGAGCAGATTTCCATGTTAAAAAAAAATACTTGTTGACAGGTGCTTGGAAGTGGGGTGGAGATGGCGACACTAGAGGTGAGAACCAGTTAGGGAGCCCAGAAATGGCTCAGAGACCTGTGATGAACCCTGCCGCCAGCACAGGGTGGAATTGAGAGAGGACAGGATTGCTCAGCTATCCAAGGCCCCAAGTCTCTATCTGTATTGGAAATCATGGCATGTTAGGCCCAGTAGAAATGATAATTTCATCAGATCTCAGATCCCCAGTAGAAATGAAAGAGCTTTAAATTCAATCATCAGTTGGAATGCATCTCTTCTCATCAACCTCAATCCATTATCCCCACCGTGAGAGTTCGTGCAAGCGCACACGTGCACTCGTGCACATACATACACACACACACCCCTTTGTCTTTTCATGGGAAGCCAGCGAGCTGTGTAGCCTATTATTTAGTTTAGAGAAGATCTCTGTGGTTTAAATTGGAGACTTCAGACAAATTGCATTTGAAATTGAAAAGGGGTGAAGTAGCCAGATGTATCATCAATTTAGGAAGATAACTAGTGTATTCGATTGCTACCAGAGCCCATTTATCCCACTGTTACTTAAAATAAAAGACCACGAGCTGGGCAACTCTAAATTTCTCAATCTGGGCCTTTGACAGGAAACTGAAGGATTCGTCGGTAGAATTCTTTATTTCTCATTAAGACCCAGGCCTTTTCTTTCCCAATGAATGAAGATGATGTGTCTGAATCACATGCTGGACCTCATTCTTTCCTACCCTCTCAGCAGAGTCTATTGGGAAAACAGGCTGGTTAATTAGGTTTAGACTGGTTGAGAAGGCTGGGTTGGGGGCAGAGGGGAGGCCTGTGATGGACCAGAATTTCTGAGAACAGCAGGTATAGAAGAGTTCTAGGAGACAGCCCTGATCTTCCTAAAAAAGGAAAATAAAATATCTGGGAATCTAAATGAAGGAAATAATGTATACAGTAGTTCATTTCCAAGACAAACTGCCTTAAACCGGCTTAGGTCACCAAACTACAGAAGAAACAAGATATACTAGGCCCCTGCTTGGATAGGCAAGGCCTGCTTGTCACCTCCCCTTGCTTAGCTGCCCTCACCCAAACCAAAGTTGTTTAGTCTAAGATGAAAGTTTACTAGCCTGCAAAATAGCTCACTTTGTCTGTTCTTATCAGTCTGCCCAGCTACTAAGGTCATAAGTCAAAGACTTAAAGAGCCCCTGAGCTAACTAGGATTGCAATGCATTGTGGGCTGCAACAAAATGCAGTAAGATAACCCTAGAGAAAACACCTGAAGCCCCCTACCCAACAACCAATAGGAGATATCCAGGAAGATTGTAACCCCATAGTACTCAGCCTATGAGGAACCAGGAGAGGGACCTGCACACTAGGGGATAAATTGCTTGTTGAAAGTGTGCTGGGTGTGCCTGCCTATCAGATACCCAATCTTGCAAGACTGTCATTAAAAGTATCAAGTTTGCTGTTCTCCAGGTCTCTGAGTCCATTCTTTGGGTTCAGATGGGTGAGTTTGTTCCTCACATTAAGAAAGCACTGGACTCTTGGAGCTCCTTGAGCCAAGGACAGCCTCTTAATGTCCTTTAATATCTGTAAAGGCATCTTAGAAGCTGTTAAACAGTATACAGTATTATAAGGCATGCTGTACTATTATGAAAATTTAGGAAGGGACCTCTCAGAATGATGGGGCCTGAATTTTGCCCAAAAACTGAATAAAAAGGGACATCCCTCTCTGAAATGCCACCATTTAAACTTTTACTTCTATACAACCTGAATTTCAGATCTCCCCATATGAAGGATGTTGGAGTCTGAACTGCAGACTCACGCAACACCAGGCTGGAATACTGGCTCCAACACTTAGGAACTGCGTGACCTTGGCCAGGGGAAGCACCTTTCTGAGACATGAGTTCCTCCTTTGTTAATTGCAATAATAACGGCATCTCCATCCTCACACTGTTGTTTTGATAATTAAATGAGATGGTGAATGTAAAATGTTGAACATAGGTCCTAGTATATATATATATTATATATAATATATATTATATATATGTTTTATAATATATATATATATACACTCAATAAATCATAGCTATTACTGTCATAGCTATCTCTTTTTATTAAATTTGGAACAACCAATTCAGAATCTCACCCTAGTCTCCAAAAAAAAAAAAAAAAAGCTGGAGATAGTCCTGCTTTCAGTTCTAAGTGTTTAAAAATATTTCAAATGAAAGGCAGATGAGCTGGAAAGGGGGAGGGAAGACTGCGATATCTGGGAAGGGAAGACATCACAGATGGGCCATTAGGAACTTCACAGAGTGTCATATCCAGAGGTACTTGCCAGCTCACCCAGGGATGAATCTTCTATGAGGACCAGATGCTACTAATTGGTGAGGAATCCTGTGGCTGCCACCCAAATTCTTTGTCACCACATGGTTGTTTTTCCCTTCCAAGTGGAATGTGTTAACTCTTTCAAATAGTAGTACCAGCTTCAGTCTCCAAAAATGCATGTCTACATTTAAGAAATTCTTAAGAAAGATATTGAGGCATTTGTTTTATTGACTCTGATTCTCTGCCCAATGGGCAATGCTTGGTTCTATCTGGTCATTGTGTCTCTGGGCCAGCAAGAACCATGGGTGGGGCCAGGCATGGTGGCTCATACCTGTAATCCCAGCACTTTGGGAGGCTGAGGCAGGAGAATCACTTGAACCCAGGAGTTCGAGACCAGCCTGGGCAACATGGTGAGACCCCGTCTCTACAAAAAATATAAAAATTAGCTGGGTGTGGTGGCACACACCTGTAGTCTCAGCTACTCAGGAGGCTGAGGTGGGAGGATCGCTTGAGCCAGGGAGGTTGAGGCTGCAGTGAGCCAAGATCACTCCACTGCACTCCAGCCTGGGTGACAGAGTGAGGCCCTGTTTCATAAAAAATAATAATAATGAAGCACCATAAATGATGCCCTATGATGGGACTTCACTTAAAGTGTGCTCATATGGGACTCAGAAGTCCACTGCCTCCATACTCTGTGCACTCTTACCCTTTTACCATTTCTTTCCAGGTCTCTCTCTTCCTTCCAAATTGTCACCTTTTTCAAAGACAAGAACTGATCTTCACCTTCTATTGGGTGCTCTCAGAGCCTAGCAAAGACCTTGATCCATGGTAGAGCTTTGCTCAACAAGTAGACGCATGATGACTCAGGCCCCAAATACATGCTCAGCATCTCCTGTTTCCTCAATTCCCAGACGTCAGATTAGCATCATCTGCTCCCATCTCCCCAAATTCCTCTCCATCTCTTGAAGCCATCATAGGCTCCCACACATCCACGTCCTCTTACATGTTTTTCTTTCCGTCTAGAGTCCTCTCCAGGATTGCGCCAGACCCCATAAAAGGAGGCGATTTAGAGCAGGGGCTGTCAAAACTCTAGCCTGTGACTACGGCCCACTGCCTGCTTTTGAAAATAACATTTTACTGGAATACATCGATGTCCATTTGTTTATGCATTGCAATGGCGGCTTCAGCACTATTATGACAAGGTTGAGGAGTTACTGCAAAGATTTGATAGCCTGCCAAAGCCTGGTCCTTTGCAAAAAAAGTTACTAACCTCTGTTTTAAAGGCAAAAGCACAGCCTGAAGAGTGAGACAGACTTCAATTTGTGTTGTTTTGTTGGCTTTTGTTTTTATTTTTATTTTTTATTGATACATAATATTTGTACATATTTATGGGGCATGTGTAGTATTTTTTCACATGCATAGAATGTGTGATGATCAAGTCAGGGTATTTATGATATCTACAACCTCAACTATTTATCATTTCTATGTGTTGGGAATATTTCCAGTCCTCTCTTCTAGCTATTTTGAAATATACAGTGCATTGTGGTTAACGATAACCACCCTACTCTGCTATTGAATGTTAAAACTTATTCCTGGCCAGGTGCAGTGGCTCACGCCTGTAATCTCAGCACTTTGGGAGGCCAAGGCATGCGGATCATAAGGTCAGGAGTTTGAGACCACCCTGGCCAATATGGTGAAACCCTGTCTCTACTAAAAAGTACAAAAATTAGCCGGGCGTGGTGGCAGGCACCTCTAGTTCCAGCTACTAGGGAGGCTGAGGCAGGAGAATCACTTGAATCCGGGAGGCAGAGGTTGTAGTGAGCCAACATAGCACCACTGCACTCCAGCCTGGGTGACAGAGTGAGACTCCTTCTCAAAAAAAACAAAACAAACAAAAAACCACATTCCTTCTACCTAACTGTATTTTTGTACCATTAATGAGCCCTCATTCACTACCTCCCACCCTTCCCAGCCTCTGGTAACTGTCATTCTACTCTCTATTGTCCTGAGATCAAATTTTTTAGCTCCCACATATAAGTGAGAACATGCAGTATTTGTCTTTCTGCGCCTGGCTTATTTCACTTAACATAATGACCTCCAGTTCCATCCATGCTGAATTCTGGCTCTACAATGATCATTAAGTAGCCATGGGAAAGTTCCTTCACACTTCTGAATTGCTGGGGAGGTTTTCCTCTCCAAAAAGGAGATACTAAAACCTATTTTACACAAGGTGATTGTAAAGGCAAAATCAAATATACGAAAAATATCCTAGAGGCCAGTTGTGGTGGTTTATGCTCACAATACTGGTGCTTTGGGAGATCAAGGCAAGAGAAGCATTTGAGCCCAGGAGTTTGAGACCAATCTGGACAGCACAGCCAGGCCTTTCTCTTAAAAAAAATTTTTAATTTAGCCAGGTGTGATGGTTTTAAATAGCCCCAGCTATTTAAAAGGCCGAGGTGGGTGGATTGCTTGAGCCCAGGATTTTGAGGCTGCAGTGAGCTAGGATCGTGCCACTATACTTCAGCCTGGACAACACAGTAAGACCCTGCCTCTAAAATTAAAAATAAAGAAAAATATCCTAGTGCCCGTAGCCTGCAAATAGGATAGATGCTCAACAAATATTTCTTTACTCTTCCTTTTTCTCTGTCCTCTTCTTTATTCACTTTCCTTTTTTGCCTCCAAGTTTCTTGGAAATCCACCATTGTTAGGCTGTATGGTGGGACCCAGTTCTTCACACTTCCTTATTTATATCCACTGTCTTTGCCATGTAATTTCGTGTGTCCCCTCAGGAAAATGGCAGAGCACACTTCCCTATCCCTTGACTTTGGGTTGAACCATGTGACTTGCTTTGGCTTAACAGAATGAGGTGGAAGTGGTAGGGTCCCAGGTCCAAGCCTAGGCTTTAAGAGGTCTCAGAAATTCCCACATGCCGTCTTGTGTCTTTGTCATCACCATAAGAACACACTGTAGACTAACCTGCTGGTCCATGAAAAAGACACACCTTACTTGAATCCAGCCTCGATCAGCCAGTCCCCAACCACCCCCAGGGAGCATAACTGAGCCCAGCCAAGATCAGTCCATGTCAGCCAACCCCAAGCAGATCCACAGGTCTATGAATAAATTTTGATTTAATGAGAGGCTGTGGGTGGCCTGTTACTCAGAAATTCTGTGTCAAAAACTAGCTGGTACACATCACTCATTCTTCAAGATACAACTCAAGTACCACTTCATTTGGTTAAAATCCAAGCTTTCCCTCTTCCTGGCTATGTTGCTTTGGGCAAGTGAATTAGCCTTAGTTTCCTTCTCTCCAAAATGGAGATAATAACACCATAGTTATTGTTCTGAGACTTAGGGAAGATGACCATGGTAGATATTCAATAATTGTTTATTTCCGGCCAGGCTCAGTGGCTCAGGTCTGTAATCCCAGCACTTCACGAGGCTGAGGCAGGTGGATCACTTGAGATTAGCAGTTTCAGACCAGCTTGGCCAAGATGGAAAAACACTGTCTCTACTTAAAACAAAGATTAGCCAGACGTGGTGGCCCATGCCTGTAATTCCAGCTATTCAGGAGACTGATGCAGGAGAATTGCTTGAACCCAGGAGGCAGAGGTTGCAGTGAGCCAAGATCACACCATTGCACTCCAACCTGGGCTACAGAACAAGACTCTGTCTCAATTTAAAAAGTAATAATAATAATAACTGTTTATTTCCTTTTCCTCATACTCCAGGAAGCCTTTCCAGAAATGCTGGAACAGAAGCAGTCACCTCTTTGTACACGATATTTCTTGCCTCCCTCTGTGCATAACACTTACTGCCAGATCTGCTCCTGTCACTAGTCTGTGCAGGGATTCGCAAAAAGTGGTATCCATCAGAATCACCTGGACACAATTTTAAGCACACCAGTGAACAGTCTTTGCTCCAGTCCTGTTAAATATTTATGTTTGTGAATAGATCGATAGATATTAGATGGATGTGCTATCAGAAAGTGGTCCTAATCCAGACTCCAAGAGAGGGTTCTTGTATCTCCCACAAGAAATAATTCAGGGCGAGTCCACAGTGCAAAGCAAAGCAAAAGTGGTGAAAGAACAAAGAGCTACTCTATAGACAGAGTAGGGCGTTCCCAAAAGTAAAAAGAAGAACGTGTCCACCCTAAGTACAATACTTGTTTATATATAGGATAAAAATAGATAATGGGCCGGGTGCGGTGGCTCACGCTTGTAATCCCAGCACTTTGGGAGGCCGAGGCGGGTGGATCACGAGGTCAGGAGATCGAGACCATGGTGAAACCCCGTCTCTACTAAAAATACAAAAAAAAAAAATTAGCCGGGCGTGGTGGCGGGCACCTGTAGTCCCAGCTACTCGGAGAGGCTGAGGCAGGAGAATGGCGTGAACCCGGGAGGCGGAGCTTGCAGTGAGCCGAGATTGCGCCACTGCACTCCAGCCTGGGCGACAGAGCGAGACTCCGTCTCAAAAAAAAAAAAAAAAAAAAAAAAAAAAAAAAATAGATAATGGGGAGATGTGCTCTGCTACAAGGGTTTGTGATAAAGGATTAATTTTCTTAATGACTATATTTTGCAAGAATCAATATTATTATCTTTAAAGCAAAATTAGGAATGTGTCTGTTCTCAAGATATCGGGATATCAGGACACTCCTAAGTCTGGGTCTGTTTAGTCAACATTATCAATCTGTTCTCTTAACCATAAACATCTGGAGGCTAGGAATGCCTGACTTTCTGGGAATGGAGCCCAGCAGGTCCCAGCCTCATTTTCCTAGCCCTCACTCAAGATGGAGTCACTCTGGTTCGAATGTCTCTAACATATTCATAGATAGGTAGACAGATAGATAGGCAGATAGAGAGAAAGAGAAAGATGATAGACAGAAAGATCACAGACAGATCAAGAGATAAAGAGAGATGATAGATAGATAGATAGATCATAGATAGATAGATACATAAAGAGACAGAGAAAGATGATAAAGAGATAGGAAAGATGAGAGATAGATAAAGAGATAAAGAGGGATGATAGATACATAAATATATAGATAATAGATAGATTGATTGATAGATGTCTCTGCCTACAGAGTCATTTCCCAGCCTCAGAATATAGGTGCAGCCATGTGACCATGTCTGGACAACAGGATGTCAGAAGTGATGGAAGTGATGGCCGCTATGTCCAGTCTTGGCAGTTGAAAACCTTACTCAGCATTCTCCACCTGTCACTGTGATTATGAAGACCATGCATCCTGGATGGCATAGCTACCTGGATCCCCAACAAGGCAGAGACATGCCCTGGAGAAGTGCAAGACCCACATCAGATGACATCAAGAGCAGAAATAAACATTAATTCTGTTGAGCCACTGAGATTGCAGGGCTTGTTTGTTACTGCAGCATAACATAGCCTCTCTTGTCCAAGGCAGCTCCCAATCACAGCAAAAATGGACCCAAAAATTCAGCTCAATTCCACTTTCTAGGTACTCCATTCCCTGAACATTGATATTGAATCAGTTATTTCACAAGTCATAGTAATGGGCACATGGTTCACCAAAGAAAATGTTACAGTCCAACAAAAGGGAAAAGATAAGCAAATATCTACAATAGACAACAAAGTAGAATAACTGCCCTAAGGGAGAGACAAAGGTGCTATTAGCGGACTTCTGGCAATGGTATGGACTAGACTGAGCAAAATCTAACCACTGTAAAATACCTAAAATGTTGAATAAAAGAAGAAAAATCTTCAATGCATCGTCTAGTGGTCCAGAAAGTAAACAAAATCTCTCAAAACCAGGCAATGAGGGCAGGTGCAGTGGCTCACACCTGTAACCCCAGCACTTTGGGAGGCCGAGGCAGGCAGATCACTTGAGTTCAAAGAGTCCGAGACCAGCCTGGCCAACATGGCAAAACCCCATCTCTACTAAAAATAGAGAAATTTAGCTGGTTATCATGGTGCATACCTGTAGTCCCAGCTACTTGGGAAATTGAGACATGAACCCACATCTCAATGAATGAGTCATTCATTGATACATGAATTGCTTGAACCCGAGAAGTAGAGGATGCAGTGAGCCAAGATCACGCCATCATACTCCAGCCTAGGCAGTAGAGCAAGACGCTGTCTCAAAAAAAAAAAAAAAAAAATTAGCCAGGCATGGTGGTGCATGCCTGTAATCCTAGCTACTCAGGAAGCTGAGACAGGAGAATCGCTTGAACCCAGGAGGCAAAGGTTGCAGTGAGCCAAGATCACACCACTGCACTCCAGCCTGGGTGACAGAGTGAGACCCCATCTCAAAAAAAAAAAAAAAAGGAAAAGAAACAGCTAAAGAAATAATCAGCACATTAGAAGGTAAATTTGAACACATTACCAAAATGTTGCCTAGAGAAGCTAAAATGTGGCTAAAGTGACGTGGGATAAAGCTCTAAAAGACAGACTGGGCTTGGTTGGAAAAGGAGTCTGAACTCACCTGATGGCAATGGGAAGGCATTGAACATCCCAGTAAGAAGACACAGTGATCAGAGCTGGACTTTAGGAAGACAGAGTTGGCGTGAATGGAAACGCAGAGTGGCGTGAATGGAAACGCAGAGTTGCGTGAATGGAAATGCGGAGATTTACATGAATGGAAATGCAGGGAGACCCCAACCACTTACCTTGGGTGTTTCTGACAAGCACACAGAGAGAAAACGGAATGTCCCAGACTGGAATCAAGTAGCAGACAGAGGTTTCCATGAGAAAGTGTCCCAGATCAAATGGAGCATTTTATTTCCAGAGCATAAAGGGAGGGTTGATGAGAGGATGGACTTCTGCATCTTTCCTGGATAGCAAAGTCTTCCGCCACTCTGAGCAAGGGCTTCTGTATGGTACTCTCACCCTACTGAGTTCTCTTTCCTTCTTTTTTAAATTTTAGTTGATGCATGATAGATGTACACAGTTTCAGGGTGCACAGGATAACTTAATGCATTCATATAATCTGTAAAGATCAAATCAGTACATTGTGATATCCATCATTGTGTTAGTCTGTTTTTATGCTGCTAACAAAGGCATATCCGAGACTGGGTAATTTATAAAGGAAAGAAGTTTAATTGACTCACATTTCCATGTGGTTGGGGAAGGCTCACAATTACGGTGGAAGACAAGGAGGAGAAAAGGCACATCTTACATGGTGGCAAGCAAGAGAGCTTGTACATGGGAACTCCCATTTATAAAACCATCAGATCTTGTGAGACTTATTCACTATCATGAGAACAGTGCAGAGGAAAGAGCCACCCCCATGATTTAATTATCTCCCCACCAGGTCCCTCTCACAGCATGTGGGAATTATGTGAGCTACAATTCAAGATGAGATTTGGGTGGGGACACAGCCAAACCATATCAATCACCTTAAATATTTGTCTTTTCTTTATGGTAGAAACATTCAAATTATTCTTCTCAGGCTGTTTTGAAATGTACAACACATTATTATAAACTACAGTCACCCTACTGATCTATCAAACACTAGATCTTATTTTTCTCTGTCAATCCATATATTTGTACCCATTAATCAATTTCTCCTCATTCTCCCTCCTATTAGTAAGGCTCTGTCAGTGTCTTCAATGAGGGCTTTTCTAAACATGCAGAATGTGCTATAGGAATATCATACCCATGGCAATCCCAGGAGACAAGGAGGAGGTTCAATACAGGAACCAAGTGTGAGGGTTGAAAAGGAAGTGACCAGAAATGGGCCAGAGGTCTGGAGTAGTGTCCCCAGTGGTAGTAGGAATATCCCCTGTAGCGAAAGAAAATCAGAAAGGTGGCAGCAGTATCTGGACGATGGCCCCATTGATAAGAAGAAAGAGCTCACTCACAAGTTGTGGGGTGCACAGAGCCAGAGAGAGAGGTCAATGCCTGCCCTTTGTCAGCCACTGTCTTTGGTCCAGAGCAACAGGGACATGGGCTGCTCCAGCCGGCACTAGTCTGTTCATCTTCCCCTGTAGCACCAAAAATGCAGGATAGAGAAATGCAACAACTCGATGGAGATGAATGAATATCAACAAACTCACTTTTATTGACTTTGGGTAGAACATAAACTCGGAACTGTAAAAGAAATAAGGTTAGTGAATGATGAGAATGAATTAGTCAAATTCATTCAAACTGAAAAGAGAGAGAAAAAGGTATTTGAGTTGCAAAGTGGCTAAAATCTAGAGTAAATAGCTTCATGAAATTACCCTTTTCAGTTTTAATCTTTTGTGCTTTAATCATTCTCAGCCGTGGACACAGTTCTTACCATGAAGACAAGGGCTCAGAATGAACACAAGGATAATCAATGTGAAATACTATTATATTTAATACTGTAATATCATTAATGCAACTGTAGTCAGAGATCAAGGACTTTTCAAATTAATTATTTCTTGTTCCAACACACACCATGAAATGGGCTTTCTAAATCAGAATGACATATCCCGACCTTTTCTCTATTAAGATAACTCTATTTTATTTCTTGGATCTTTGCAGCCTAAGCCAGTTTTATAAATATTTAACAGAAAAATTAGGAGGAAAAATACTGGATAACGCATGATTAGCAATCAGTTGACTGAGATAGGGCTACATTGAGAACCAGCTTTAGAATCTTCCTGCCTTTAGTACACAAATTCTGCACATCTTCTGTAGGAGGATTAGCAACCTTGTAAGTGCACTGAGAACCTCTATGTTCTTTTTGATATGCATTTTCCATTTTATTGCCAGGTTAAGGAGAGGAAGTTGCTGCCTGAAATATGCTCATTAAGTTCCCTCCAAATTGAGTCTTTATGGTCAGCAGTAAAAATTAGGTAAAATATTGATAACTTGCTTATGAATGGTCTCTCCAGGGTAGGCCCAGATTGCTTGAGTGGCTAATCATCTGCAGAGACTACTTTCAACCTCCGTTTTGGCCTCCAAAGAAATCCCTAAGAATGCACGAGGATCGAGTTCCTTGAAAATATCTGAGGCACTCATTACCTGTCCACACAAAGCGACCCATGTGGTGTGGCAGGGGATCGATTCCATTATGAGAGTGACATCCGCCTTAGTGGCTTGTAGAGCATTTTATATGATTGCATTTGCTGAATTCCAGGAAGACACCGTCAGCCTCCCGCACCAAGGTATTTCTGCTCTCCATGTGGTTGGACAGCTTCTTCAAGGGAAATACTTTCTGTGAAATGCTTCCCCAGCTGAAGCTTCACAGTTGACTAATTGCCAGGATAATCAGTTCTAACTATTTACCTTCTGAAAGCATCAGTCTTGACTTGATCATTTAATTCTCAAAACACCTTTGACTGATGGGAAAGTGTGCTATTTTACTTGCAAAACTGATTGCAAATTATTTTCTGATTGCGAATTTATTTTGTTTGTGATGAAATGTTTCCCACTAATTGCTAAAATAATCTTGTAGGAACTTGCCTTTGAACATCTCATTTATTAACCCACTGTAGTTTCTTCCTAATCCCTGTTTTCATCTTTTTATTTATTTTAAACACCTATTTACAGGATAATTAATCCTCATCAATATTATCTGGAACCCTCAAGCAGCTACCAGAGCTGTTTCTGCGAAAGAAAACCACACAGCCAGTGAAACTCAGCACTAAACTCTCTGCCCTACTCCCTCGCCTTTCTTCTGGGAGATGAGGGGCAAAGAGAAAAGCCCTTACGATAGGCAATGGAAAGCAACAGAAGTGAATCTTTTTGGCCAATAGAGAAATATACATTCTTCATTTGCCTCTGGCCAGCCAGATAATTAAAATTTTCCAGGTGCAGTGTCTCACGCCTGTAATCCCAGCACTTTGGGAGGCCGAGGCAGGCAGATCACAAGGTCAGGAGATGGAGACCATCATGAGTAACACGGTGAAACCCCAACTCTACTAAAAATACAAAAAAATTAGCCAGGCAAGGTGGTGGGTGCCTATAGTCCCAGCTACTTGGGAGGCTGAGGCAGGAGAATGGTGTGAACCCAGGAGGTGGGGCTTGCAGGGAGCCGAGATCACGCCAGTGCACTCCAGCCTGGGTGACAGAGCGAGACTCTGTCTCAAAAAAAAAAAAAAAAAAAAAAAAAAAATTCCAGATTCTCTTCTTTGAATGGCCACAGATAGGCAGAACAGTAAGACACGGTTTAGAAAATATTCACAGCCTGGGAAACATAGCAGGACTCCATCTCTACAAAAAATACAAATATTAGCCACACATGGTAGTGTGCGCCTGGGGTCCCAGCTACTTGGGAAGCTGATGCAGCAGGATTGCCTGAGCCCGGGAGTTCAAGGTTACAATGAACTATGATTGTGCCAGTGCACTCCAGCCTGGGAAACAGAGTGAGGTCCTGTCAAAAGACAGAAGAAAGGAGAGAAAAAGGAAAGAAACAGAGAGAAATAAAAGAAAGAGAAAGAAAGAAGGAAGGAAAGAAAGAAAGAAAGAAAAAAATAAGAAAGAAAGAAGAAAGAAAGAAAGAAAGAAGAAAGAAAGAAAGAAAGAAAGAAAGAAAGAAAGAAAGAAAGAGAAACAAAGAAAGAAAGAAGAAAGAAAGAAAGAGAAAGGGAGGGAGGGAGGAAGGAAGGAAGGAAAGAGAGAGGAAGGAAGGAAGGAGAGAGGGAGGGAGGAAGGAAGGAAGGAAGGAAGGGAGGAAGGAAGGAAGGAAGGAAGGAAGGAAAATATTCATTAAATTTCAACAATATCCTCATCTGGATAGCATGCTTTAAAGATATTTGGACCTACTATTAAGCAGGAAGAAGAGAAATTTGGACTTATCAGACCAGAAAGCATGAGTGACAACAGTGCCTGTTGCACTTTTGGCTGACAAAAGTGAACCTGTTACAGCTCACTCATTACACAAGTGAGGAAACTGAGGCATGGAGCAATTGAGTTAGAACTGGGGTTGGTGAAGAGAAGCCCACTGCAGTGCCATTATTTGGATTTGGGCTCTATCCTCAAGGTTTTCTTTGGATTATTGTGCATTTGAGATGGAAGGAAGTAGTATTGCACATAAATTTCATTTTTCTAGGAGCTCATGCCCAATTACAGAAAATAATTGACTTTCCCTAAATGCCCACAGTGGAAATGACAACATTTTATTTCTTTAAATGCTGCTGAGCGTTAAAGCACATCATGCTGGAACCCAAAGACCGATCTTGTAGGATCTCTTTTATGGACAGATTATGACAAATGTCATTCTATGCCAAGCACCAGAGAATCTTTTCAAACACTGCCTCTCTTCAACTCAAAGCTCAGCAGACAGAAGTCACTCAGATTTTTGTTTGAATAAATGACTGCATGACAATTTCTCTGGGCTTTGTTATGAGGTGGTAATTCTCAAGAAAGGACTTTAATCTGACTCTAATTTTTCCAGCTCTGCTTGGCCAAAGTTCATGTCAAGTTGACCTTAATTCATTCATCTTCTTGGATATGCTTCAAGCTCAGCTACATTAATCCTTCCTTCCTGGTGGGCTCCTGCACTCATTGCAAACCTCTTTTTCTGGTTCTGGCAGGCAATTGCCTATAATTACCCTTAATGTACTCCTGGAGCAAAGAGATGCATGTTAAGAGCCAAAATATAAGGTTAACTACAAACTGTGCAGTAATGCAATTACCTCTCAATTATCCCTTTCAATGTTTAGGGAATGAATAGGAGACATTACGCCCAAACGTGCAGTAGAGTCCCTAGTTATTGGAGGCGCGGTGGAGGTAGGGAGAGGCAGAAAAATAAGTAAGGCTGCTTTGGGTAGAGAATGCCAGGGAAGGCTGATGACTCCTTACTGGAATTATTCCTGTTGATATCGGAATTTCTTTCCATTTCTGATTGCTGTACTCTGCAGAAGGTGGGCTGGATTAGTGAGTATCCCATGTCTGTTTGATTAAGACCTTCTACTCAGCAATGGCTTTGTGCAGAATTCTTTGTATAAAGGGGTGCATTGCCACCCCCTGACACACAGAAATACATATCTGGGGTTAGCGGAGACTTTTCAGACAAGCAGGTCAGCAGACATTGGGCCAGTCGTTAACTTTTGGCTGCGATACATAGGGTGCTATCCTACAAAACCTGGACAGGATAGGCACCCTATTTATCCCACCCATTTGCAGAGGGTCCTGCAAAACAAGAGAGACTGGAAAAAGGTGTTTAATCAAAGCAGACTAATTTTGAAGCCAAGAGGAAAGACTGCACTGCAAAGACAGATGGGTCAAGCACTTAGACCTAAGCCTATCTAAGCCAGGCGTGGCGGCTCACACCTGTAATCCCAGCACTTTGGGAGGCCAAGGTCGGTGGATCACGAGGTCAGGAGTTCGAGACCAGTCTGAAAAACACGATGAAACCCCATCTCTACTAAAAATACAAAAATTGGCCAGGTGTGCTGGTGCATGCCTGTAATCCCAGCTGCTCAGGAGGCTGAGGCAGGAGAATTGCATGAACCCAGGAGGCAGAGGTTGCAGTGAACCAAGATCACACCACTGCACTCCAGCGTGGGTGACAGAGCAAGGCTCTGTCCAAAAGAAATAAAAATAAAAAAAGAACTAAGCCCATCCAGGGAATGCTGGCATTCCGCTTGGGCCAGAGCATGATACAGGAGCTTGGAGATAACTCAAAGGGACAAGAAGAGTCAGGGAGTTGAGGCCATCTCTGTGCCAGCTTCACAATCATTCATTCACATCCACTGATGCCACACATGAGGTCGCTCTTTATCAAGCAGGACTTTATCAGCTGCTGTGAGCAAACCGGTATCCAAGACATCACCCTCACTTCTTCAATTCCCTCTTGTTCTTTTTCTGTGATCACATTAGTTGATGTGGTTATCTATTGCTGTGTAACAAACCATCCCAAAACTTAGGGGCTTCTAACAGCAACTCTGTAGTTTATCTCATGGCTCTGAGGATTGACTGGGAGCAGAGCTGGTTGTGTCTCTCTCAGAGTGTCTCATGTAATTGCAGTCAAACGTCAGCTGGGAGTGCTGTCATCCACAAGCTGTCCTGAGCATCATATCTAAGGTGATCTGTTCATGTGGCTATTGATGGTGAGCTCAGCCTGGACTGTGGACCAGGGTATCCATATGTGACCTCTCCATTAGCTTGGGCTTATCCCAGCCTGGCAGTTAGGTTCTGAGAGGCAATGTTCCAAAATAAACATTCCAAGATGCCCATGCAAAAGCCATACAGTTTGACCTAGCCACAGAAATCCCAAAACATTGCTTTTGCCACATTCTATTGGTCCAACAAGCCACTAAGGCCAGACCAGATTCAAGAGGAGGATAATTACACTCTAGCTCTTGCTGTAAGGAGCATCATGTGTATATAGAGAAGGAAAGACTTGGTGGTGGCAATCTTCAGCCATAGGAAAATCCAAAATCATAGTGCCTTTAACACAATGGAAGTTGATTTCTCATGTAAAATTTGTCCAGTGGGGGAAAGCTCTGGGCAGATTTTTATGAGCTCTGCTTCACAAAGTTCCTAAGGATCTTGGATCCTTTTATTAAATTGGTGCAAAAGTGATTGCTGTTGTTGCCATTTAAAGTAACAGCAAAAAAACTTCAGTTACTTTTGCACCAGCTTAATAGTTCAACCCACAGCCATCTCTAGGGCATGACCCTCATCCTCAAGGTCATAGACAGCAGCACCTGCATGCCAAGCAGAAAGATGGAGAAGGAGGTAAAGAAAAGAAGGAGTCAAGGTCTAATGCCAGTTTCTGTCACAGCAAGTTCCTATAATCTGTCATGCAGCACTTGGCCAGAACCTAGTCACATGGTCAGACCCAGTTACAAGGGAAGCTGGGAAAAGTAACCTTTATTCTGAGCCACCATGTTCCAAGTGAAAGTTCAGGGGTCTGTGTTCTAAAGGAAGCAAGAAATATTGACGGTAACAGGTCCATTAGCCCTCTTTGGATAAATCCACCCTTTTCTAAGTAATCATGAAAACCACACATTTTATATTTCCCCTAATATTCTGATACAGTTCCTGGAGGGAGCTCCTCCCACTTCCTTGAGAATCTCTGCCCCTCCCGTATCCCTGTCCAAGACGTTTTGGTCAAACTTAACTAATCACAGTTTCTATTAAGAAAGTAATAGGCATTTTGCATTTCCAACTATAAAATAATGTTGTAATATTTAATGTGCCTTTCAACTGTTTCTTCCCTCTCAGATATTCTTATGAACCTGGCCACTGCTTCCAATACACACACTGTCCTAATTGAAAGACATTCCTTTAGGCCAAATACAGCAACAGATTTCCATCTGACAGCCAACTCAGATGGGAAGTGGCTGCCTGGGTGGTGAGACTACTGCATCTGGACTCAAAGAAGGCCTTGCTTTTCTGGGTGACATCCAGTTCCTCCCACTAGAAGAGAATGTCTATGATGAACAGCCATTAATGGGGCTGGGGCCATAACATTCTACTTCACAACTGTTCCTTCCTGTTCCATATCAACCCAAGTGTACCAAGTCCTATTGGTATTGTGCATTCAACTTCTGACCAGTTCCTTTGGGGTCAGCCCCACAGCCAAGTCCGGTTCCCAGATTCCCAGCCCATACCCTGCCTGATTTCCAAGCTTCTTCCTTTTCATTTCCTCCTAAGAAGCTGAGTTCCCAACATGCCTTGCAATGCAGCACTCAGGAGGAATGGTCCCTAAGGGCTAGGTTTTATGAAAATAATTATTCAAATAGAAATCCTGGCCAGGCACAGTGGCTCGTGCCTGTAATCCCAACACTCTGGGAGGCCCAGGCAGGCAGATCACCTGAGGTCAGGAGTTCAAGACCAGCCTGGCCAAAATGGTAAAACCCCGTCTCTACTAAAAATACAAAAATTAACCGGGTGTGGTGGTGTATGCTTGTAGTCCCAGCTACTCAGGAAGCGAGGCCGAGGCACAAGAATCACTTAAATCCAGGAGGCAGGATTTGCAGTGAGCCAAGATCGTGCCACTGCCTGGGCAACAGAGCAAAACTCTGTCTCAAAAAAAAAAAAACAATAGAAATCCTGAAAAGAGTTATCAGTGCAACTGAGACTTCTCAACTCCCATCAGAGGGGAAGGCAGATTATGGGTGGGGAGTAAAGTGATTACCCAAAGAGATCAGTAACTGACAGACAGGGAGCATGACTGGATCCAAAGGAGGATGCTAGAGAAGTTACATCAATTGTCAGAGGCCGCAAATAGAAGACAAAACCTGTAAGTTAGAAGCCAGCTAAGTGCCAGACTGATGGGAGGTGAGGAGCAAAGGTGGGAGTTGACACTAGGTGACCACTCCTGATATGGACAGGACTAGGGCATCTGAAATGCCCTCCCCTGTGGCACTGAGCATGGGACAAGGGGATGTTCACCCTTGTCAAAGGGCAGGGATCAGGACAGACTCTGTATTCCACCAGGGCCTGACTGGGAAGCAGAAGAGAAGAGTTTATTCCAAATGAGCCTCCACTAACTTTGAAGAGTGGAGACAGCCGGCAGCCGCCTTCCCACTTGAGATGGAAAGCTGCCCGGGTGGCATCGAGTGCTTTTTCCAAGTGCAGCTGCGGGAAGCCATGGCTGCAGCTGTAACAAAGCCAGTCGTGCCCCCAGATAAGCCTTTTATAAGGCCGGTTGCTCCATTTTTGTTTCACATAATTTATTGCTCAGTACATATCGATAATACAATTGTCAGCCCAGCAGACATGTTCCATTTTAATAGTTCGCATGAGATACATTATTGATCCTATTCCACTAAGTAAAAAACTCGTTTGTCAGGGGAACACAAAATGGCTTTTAATGGACACAGCCAAACACCTGCTACTAGTTAGGGAAGAAAAATAACCACCCTGCCACAAGGATGTTTGGAAGCTGCCCTGAAATGCTTTGGTTTAGGGATTAACAGGTCTCTTGGAAAACGGGGGTGCCTGATCCAAATATCCTAAGGCTGAGATTCTCATGATGGTAGAAAAAGCTGACATTGGCCAGAGATCAACTGTGTGCCAGGCATTTTTATTTTCTATAACTTTTTTATTTTTTTTGAGATGGAGTCTCACTCTATCACCTAAGCTGGAGTGCAGTGGCATGATATCAGTTCACTGCAACCCCCACCTCCTGGGTTCAAGTGATTCTCATGGCTCAGCCTCCTGAATAGTTGGGACCACAGGCACATGTCACCACACCTGGCTAATTTTTGTATTTTTTAGTAGAGACAGGTTTTTACCATGTTGGCCAGGCTGGTCTTGAACTCCTGACCTCAGGAGATCTGCCCACCTCAGCCTCCCAAAGTGCTGGGATTATAGGCATGAGCCACTGTGCCTGGCCAGGATTTCTATTTGAATCATTATTTCCATAAGACCTAGGCTAGGGAGGGGAAAGGAGGAAGGAAGGAAGAGAGGGAAGGAGGGAGGGAGGGGAGGGGGAGGAAGGAAGGAAGAGAGGGAGGGGAGGGGGAGGAAGGAAGGAAAAGAGGGAGGGGAGGAGAGGGGAGGGGAGGGGAGGACATGTCCATGACCTCAAAAGCTTCTTAGTGCTTCTATGTTAATTCCTCCCTCTTATTCCCTTCTTTACCCAGGCAACCATGGATGTGCTTTCTGCCCCTAACAGTTAGTTTTGCATCTTCTAAGCTTCACATAAGCAGAATTATACAATGTGTGTTCCTTTTTGTATGACTTCTTTCACTTAGCATGATTATCTTGAGATTCATCTGTGTTGGTGCAGAAACTTCCAACACTTCCTTCCTCTTTCTTGCTGAGTAGTAGTCTAATGAATGGTGCTATGGTCTGAATGTTCACATGTGTCTCACCAAATTAAAGTGTTGTAACCTAACTCCAAGGTGATGGCGTTAGGAGGTGGGAACTTTGGGAGGCATTCCTGGGCTCCACCCTCAGGAATGGGATCAGTGCCCTTATAAAAGTACCAGAGGGAACCTGCTTGCCCCTTGCACCCCTTTCACCATGTGAGGACACATAGAAAGTAGCATCTGTGAGGAACAGGCCTTCACCAGACACCGAATCTGCTGGCACCTTGACCTTGGACTTTCCAGCCTCCAGAACCATGAGCAATAAATATGGTTAGAAATGACCTAGTGTAAGTAAATAGAAATAGTAAATACCTAAGGTCTTTTGTTATAACAACTCAAAAGACTAAGATGAGTGGTTCTGCCAGGATGCCAGTAGACACTATAGACCGTGGAGGATAGGAGTGGACCAACTGAGGCATGCTGGGTCAGAGAAGTTGACCTTCAAGTCACCCAGTCTCATGGAAGTATTCAGGAATATGCATGAGCGGTCATTGCTTTGTATCCTTTTTTTTTTTTTTGTACCAGCTGAGCAGGCAGGCATTTCGCCAGAGTCACCAAAATTTGAGCGGAGCAGAGAGGGAAGGTGGCCAAAATGATACCAAGAACTCTCTGAGCCCCTCTGGCAGAGGCAAGTTTCTTGTGCCTTGAAGAATCTTCATGCCACACAGATGAAATCAGCAGCAGCTGCACATGTCCATGAGGGCTGAAGGCTTAGGAAGCTCAGACCTCCATCTGGAAGCTTGCTGTGTTGTCTCCTGCTTCACACAACCATCTCCATAAGCCCCTATCTTTTTTGTCATTAAAGAAACAGTACATGCGGCCAGGCTTGGTGGCTCATGCCTGTAATCTCAGCACTTTGGGAGGCCAAGGTGGGAGGATTGCTTGAGCCCAGGAGTTTGAGACCAGCCTGAGCAATATGGTGAAACCCAGCCTCTACCAAAAAAAAATATATATATATATATTATATATATATACACACACAAAAATTAACCAGGCATGGTGGCACGTGCCTGTAGCCCCAGCTACTTGGGAGGCTGAAGTGGGAGGGTTGCTTGATCCCAGGAGGCAGAGGCTGCAGTGAGCAATGATTGCACCACCACACTCCAACCTGGGCAACAGAGAGAGACCCTGTCCCCACCAAGAAAAAAAAAGAAAATGTTGAAAACAAAATTTGAACCAAAGTGTATCTGACACTAAACCTGCAACTCTCATGCCTCCCTTTAAAAAAAATAAATAAATAAAACTTTGAGGGAGTGAGTGAGTGAGTGTGTATATAGGTGGGAGGGGGTTTATGTTAGACTGTTCTCATGCTGCTGATAAAGACATATTCAAGTATTCAAGACTGGGTAATTTATAAACAAAAAGATGTTTGATGGAGTCACAGTTCCACATGGCTGGGGAGGCCTCACAATTATGGTGGAAGGCAAAGAAGGAGCAAAGATACACCATACATGGCAGCAGGCAAGAGGGCTTGTGCAGGGGAACTCCCATTTATAAAACCATCAGATCTCGTGAGACTTACTCACTCTCACGAGAACAGCATGGAAAAGACCCGTCCCCATGATTCAATTAGTTCCCACTGTGTCCTTCCCACAATACATGATAATTATGGGAGCTACAATTCAAGATAAGATTTGGAGCTGGGCAGGTAGCTCACACCTGTAATCCCAGCACTTTGAGAGGCCAAGGAGGGTGGATCACTTAAGGTCAGGAGTTCGAGACCAGCCTGGCCAACATCATGAAGCCCCATCTCTACTAAAAATACAAAAATTAGCTGGGTATGGTGGTGGGTGCCTGTAATCTCAGCTACTTGGGAGGCTGAAGCAGGAGAATCACTTGAACCCAGGAGGAAGAGGATGCAGTGAGCCAAGATCATGCCACTGCACTCCAACCTGGGCAACAGAGTGAGACTACCTTAAAAAAAAAAAGAAAAAAAGATAAGACTTGGGTGGGGACACAGCCAGATCATATCAGGGTTTATATCTCACAGTTCTTCACAAAATGGCCCTTCTCATTGCCTCTTTAGAATTGTGGGGTAAACACTTCCTGAGGCAATGTAAGGAGAGAAAAGTGAGACCAATCTGGAGCACAAATGGTGCTGGTTCAGACCAGGTAGACCAGATGCCTGGCACAAGGTCATGGCCAAGCAAAATCCGAGCCTCCTTGGATGAGATATATAAGCAACCTTTATATGCACTGCATGCACAACCCAAAGGCAAGCCCTGGTGAAGGAAGGCACCCACCTCGTTTATTAAGTCATTTAAAGTGTAATTACATTCAGTATGTAACCAGAGAGAAGGAAACGCTGCCCTTCCATGTGATTCTGGGCACTTGACAGTGATGAAATGTTCAACCTGCAAGCAATTACTTAAACAGTCAGCACTTTGCATGCATGACTGGATCAGGACTGCAATCAGAATCACAGCAACATGAAATTTTGGAATCAGGGGGACTTTAGAGGCCATGGCATTCAACCCCTTGATTTTTACAGACAAGGAAATGGAAGCTCAGAAGAGAGGTTCTCTTCTTTTCCTAAAGGAGAGAATGCAGTGCTTCTAATTCCTGGCACTGTATAATTTTAATGAACAGAGCTTGGAGAGCTGACTGTCTGCTGCAGGGTCACTGTTTGATCTTATGCAATCATCTTATAATTGAATGCAAACATAGATTTGCCACATAGATGTCCACACCATGAGTTACACAGCCATGATTCTATACTTCAGAATTTATAAAATACCCCAAGGATGACATCTATAACCATGCAACCATGGAATGCTTAATTTTTACAAAATTTTAGCTACCTGGACTATGTAACAAAATGTAAACAGTTCATATGCCTTTATGTTTCACAGAAACTTATGTCCTCATTTCACAATAAATTATTCCTTTCCATTTCTCTATATTTCTGTTCTCATGACATCTGGCTCACATGCATTGGGGAGGATAACGGTTGAAATTCAGTAGTTATAACCATAGGACAAAGAAGAACAGGACAGCCAAGTACAATGGTTCATGCCTATAATCCCAGCATTTTGGGAGGCCGAGGAGGGAGGATCACATGAAGCCAGAAGTTCAAGACCAGCCTGGGCAACAAGGTGAGACTCCATCTCTACAAAAATTAGAAATTAAAAAAATTAGCCTACCATGGTGGCATGCATCTGTAGTCCAAGCTATTTGAGAGGCTGAGACAAGAGGATCTCTTGAGCCCAGGAGGCTGAGGCCATAGTGAGCTATCTATGATCATGCCACGACACTCCAACCCGGGTGACAGAATGAGACTCCGTCTGAAAAAAGAATTTTAAAAGGAAGAAGAAGAGGAAAAAGAAGGCTCATCATTTATCAATGATTCTTAGCTCATAAACATACAAAATTTTCCTGGGATAAGGTCCTATGTTATGTTCAAAAATAGACGTATAGACATAATTAAATTGATCAAGGCAAGAACACTGATATATTTCAGCAGATGTGCAACAGCTCTGCGTTAAAAGGTGCAAATACACTGTGTTATTCAGAGTGTGGTCAAATGGACATGCTCACATTCTGCTAATGAAGGTAAAAGTTGGGAGTTGGGTGTGGTGGTGAGCACCTGTAGTCCCAGCTACTCAGGAGGCTGAGGCAAGAGGATTGCTTGAGCCTAGGAGTTCAAGACCAGGCTGGGCAACATAGCAAGACCCTATCTCTACAAAAAATTTAAAAATGTAACTGGGTGTGGTGGCACATGCCTGTAATCCCAGCTACTCAGGAGGCTGAGGCAGGAGGATTGCTTAAGCCCAGGAGTTCAAGACCAGGCTGGGCAACATAGCAAGACCCTATCTCTACAAAAACATTAAAAATTGTAGCTGGGTGTGGTGATGCACACCTGTAGTCCCAGCTACTCAGGAGACTGGGGCAGGAGGATCGCTTAAGCCCAGGAGTTCAAGAACAGGCTGGGAAATATAGCAAGATCCTATCTCAAAAATAGTAATAATAAAATAAAAATAAATTTTAAAAAGAAAGGTATGTTGGCAAGCCTACAACAATATACTATTACTGGAGTAGGCTCCATCAAGGAAGACCTGTTGGAAGAGGTTGACTTGAATCCATGACCCAAAGAAGATGAAGGAGATGCAACTATCGTCCCAGTTACTCAGAAGGCTGAGATAGTAGAATCTCTTGAGCCTAGGAGTTGGAGGCTGCAGTGAGCTATGATTACACCACTGCATTCCAGCCTAGGTAAGAGAGCCAGTCTAAGCACTCAGTCTAGGTGACAGAGCCAGACTCCTTCTCTTAAAAAAAAGAATGTAGTAGCAGAACAACGACTTCCAAAGATGCCCATGTCCTAATGCCTCGAAACTGTAAGTGTTACCTTCAGTGGAAAAGAGGTTTCATGAATGTGATTAGCTCTCAATTGTACATATGGGCCCAGTGTGAACATCAGGGTCCTTCAGTGATGGAAAAGGGAGGCAGAAAGTCTGAGTCAGATGGAGATGTGAAGCTGCTGTACTGCTCTCTCTTGAAGGAGAGAGGGAGGACCAAGGTCAAAATGGAGGGAGGTAGAGGCCTTTAGCAAAAAGAGATTGCTCGATTCCCCTCCCTCCAACTTCAAAGTCAGTGGTACAGCAGCTTCACATCTCCATCTGACTCAGACTTTCTGCCTCCCTCTTCATCATTGAAGGACCCTTATGTTCACCCTGGGCCCATATGTACAATCCAGAGCTAATCACCTCTGTGAAGCCTCTTTTCCACTGAAGGTAACACTCACAGGTTCCAGGCATTAGGACACAGGCATCTTTGGAAGTCATTATTCTGCTACCACATTCTTTTTTTTTTTTAAGAGAAGGAGTCTGGCTCTGTTACCTAGACTGAGTGCCTAGACTGGCTCTGTCACCTAGGCTTGAGTGCAGTGGTGTGATCATAGCTCACTGCAGCCTCCAACTGCTAGGCTCTAGAGATCCTACTATTTCAGCCTTCTGAGTAGCTGGGACTACAGGTGCACACCACCCTGCCTGGCTTTTTAAATTTTTTTAGAGACAGGGGCATCTCACTATGTTGCTTAGGCTGTTACCACAGTTCATAATGAACCATGTCTCCATTTCTTCATCTGTCACATGGATTTGGTAATACGGTATCTACTTCACAGGGTTGTCATGGGGATAAAATGACCTAGTACTTCTCAAGTGCTTAGAATAGTGCCTGGCACATGGTAAAAACTCATAATTGTGGCTACTTCTATGCACCCATCTGAAAAGACTTGGAAGAATTCCTTCCTCCACCCCTGGATTTCTTGGGATAGTGGTTTTCCAATATTCCTGGTAGTAAGTCACAATAAACACACTTGAGGCAAGGTGTTTTTTATTGGCAAGGTGGCTCGTGCTTGTAATCCCAGCACTTCGCGAGGCTGAGGTGTGCAGATCACTTGGGGTCAGGAGTTTGAGACCAGCCTGGCCAACATAGACCCCCATCTCCACTAAAAATACAAAAATTACCTGGGCATGGTGGCCAGTGCCTGTAATCCCAACTACTCGGAAGCCTGAGGCAGGAGAATCACTTGAACCATGGAGGTGGAGGTTGCAGTGAGCCGAGATGGCGCCATTGCATGCCAGCCTGGGTGACAGAGCGGGACTCCATCTAAAACACACATACACACACACACACACACACACATGACAGCATGATCCAGTACACCCAATGACTTATACATTTACATAACTAAAATGTTGCACAAGCAAAACTTAACTCCACTCTGTTTAATGCATTTTGATATATTTCTTTTTATTCTACTTCTTTCTTTTTTTTTTTTTTTTGAAATGGAGTCTTGCTCTGTTGCCCAGGCTCAAGTGCAGTGGTGAGATCTTGGCTCACAGCAACCACCGCCTCCCAGTTTCAAGCAATTCTCCTGCCTCAGCCTCCTGAGTACCTGGGATTACACGTTCCCACCACCACGCCTGGCTAATTTTTGTATTTTTAGTAGAGATGGGGTTTCACCATGTTGGCCAGGCTGGTCTCAAACTCCTGACCTCGGATGATTCACCTGCCTCGGCCTCCCAAAGTGCTGGTATTACAGGCATGAACCACCACGCCTGCCCTCTATTTCAATTTTTTAACTCAATGAAATAAGCCAATGGTGGCTGAGTTAAAACTTAAACCCTGACATCCAAATTCAACCTCTTTTCTTTTTTTTTCTACTTGATGCAACCAACAATCAGCAAACGTTATGCCAGACAGCAGAGAGCTTGCAATTTATCCAGTCGGCCCTGTTTCACTGAGATGAGTGTGATCAACTGAAAGAAGGAAAGGAGGAGACACTTTGGGAGGCCAAGGTGGGTGCATTATCTGAGGTTGGGAGTCCAAGACCAGCCTGGCCAACAAGGTAAAACCCCGTCTCTACTAAAAATACAAAAAAATTAGCCAGGCATGGTGGCGTGTGCTTGTAATCCCAGTTACTTGGGAGGCTGAGGCAGAATCACTTGAATCTGGGAGGCAGAGGTTGCAGTGAGCTGACATCATGCCACTGCACTGCAGCCTGGGTGACAGAGTGAGAACTTGTCTCAAAACAAAAAAAAAAAAAAAAGAAAGAAAGAAAGAAAAAGAAAAACAAGGAAAGGAGGAGAAAATAGGAGCTGTAACTCCTGCTGCAGAATTCTGCCTTCATATGTCAGCACTTAAATTTTTTTGGTCATTGAGTGGCCTTAAGGTCGCTGACAAGATTTAATTTGTAAACCTTCTTGTATTAATGATGCAGAGCATCTAATTGCCCTGTTCTCCTTATTCACACCATCTGAGTATGGTGAAGATGCCCCTGGCTCATCGGCATCCACAAGGTTTCCATGACAACTTCTCTTGTCCACGCATAACCAAATCTGGAGAGACTGTCATTCAGTTTGACAAACTGACAAGACAGGGCTGTCAATCTCTCAGACGGGTGAGGAACTACAGTGACTGACACAATCTAAGGGTCACTATGAATCTGATCGTGACTGCCTTCAGCTGCTGACAGCTGAGAAAGCTCTCCTCAGATGGTTCAAAGCCTACACATTTTTCACCTCAAGTGGCCTGAGAAATATGGGAAGGTAACTGACACGCATACGTATTTCACTCGGATGTGACAGGCCCAGCAGAGGCTTTTGAAGAGTCTTCCTGCTGCCACTGATGAGGTGGCCAGAGGTATCACCACTGAAGCTTGCTTCTGGCTCCCCATGGCTGGAGGAAATCCGTAACCCGCCCTGAGTCGCAGACGCATTGGACGATATATCTAAGATGGCCCTTAGATACCCTTTAACCCAACTCCAGAAAGGAAAAGTAACACTCAAGAATATTCAAGAGTAGAGACTACAGGGTGAAAGACACAATTAACAATAATCCCAAATTATTTATTTCTATTTTTATTTTTTAAGACAGAGTCTTGCTGTCACCCAGGCTGGAGTACAGTGGTGGGATCTCAGCTCACCACAACCTCTGCCTGTAGCTGGGATTACAGGCACGCACCACCATGCTCAGCTAATTTTTGTATTTTTAGTAGAGATGGGGTTTCACCATGATGGCCAGGCTGGTCTTGAACTCCGGGCCTCAAGTGATTCACCCTCCTTGGCTTCCCAAAGTGCTGGGATTACAGGCATGAGCCACCATGCCCAGCCCTGGATTATTGTTTCATTTCACAATCATAATCATTTTCAGTTGCATCACATCAACACTGGTCTTTCTCGACTCTGGCCATGCACAAGAACACCCTGGGAGCTTTTAAGAAGTTTCCAAGCCTGGGTCCATCACCTGGAGATGATGATTCTATTGGTCTGGGGTGGGGTGTGGAATCCAATATTGTTTTAATACCTCCTAGTGGATTAAGTAGTATAGGCAGGATTAAGAACTCCCTGTAGGCCAAATGCAGTGGCTCAGTCTTATAATACCAGCACTTTTGGAGGCCAAGGCAGGTGAATCACTTGAGCCCAGGAGTTTGAGAGCAGCCTGGGCAACATGGTGAAACCCCATCTCTTAAAAAAAAAAAAAAATTAGCCAGGTGTGGTGGCACACAGCTGTAGTGCTAGCTACTCAGGAGGCTGAGGTGGGAGGATCGCCTGAGCCCAGGGAGGTTGAAGCTGCAGTGAGCCATGATTGCACCACTGCACTCCAGCCTGGGTGACAGAGTGAGACCCTGTCTCAAAAAAAAAAAAAAAGTCCCTGGTGTATGACAGCATAGGTCCCAATCCAGACACCATCATTTACTGCCTGGGTAACCTTGGGTACATTACTTAATTTTTCTGGGCCTCTGTTTCCTCATCTGTAAAACTGGGACTGGCGATAATAATACCAACCTTGTAGGATTCTTAGAGGCTTAAATGAGTTATTAGACAGAAGGCTTTTAATACATTGCCTGATACAGAGTACGTGAGGAATAGATGTTGCTATTCCTGTTATTTAAGGATCTGTGGTATTTACAAAAGGCTCAAAGAGGAGGTTTGATGAAATCATGTAGCATTGAGCTTTCCCTCGGGGTCTTTTTTCTAATATGGGGTGTGAGAGAGAAGTAAAAAAAATAACTCTAATGTTTTAGGTCTAAGCAACTGCAAGAATGTTTTATTCTACTGCATGTTGTCTTGTTGTTTAATCCTTGCAACATCCCCATTATACAGATTTTAAAAACTGAGGCTCAGAGAAGTTCAATCATCCGCCCAAGATGAGGAGATCCAGGGAAACAACCAACTCAAGAGTCTAATTCCCACATTCATGCTTTCTTCCCTCTCTCTTGCATTGAGTCCTCAGGAGAATTTGAGTATGATCTTTTTTTTTTTTTTTTTGACACACATTTTTGCTCTTGTTGCCCAGGCTGGAGGGCAATGGCATGATCTCGTCTCACTAAAACCTCCATCTCTCAAGTCCAAGCAATTCTCCTGCCTCAGCCTCCCAAGTAGCTGGGATTACAGGCACCCGCCACCATGCTCAGCTAATTTTTGTATTTTTAGTAGAGACGGGGTTTCACCATGTTAGTCAGGCTGATCTCGAACCCCTGACGTCATGTGATCCACCCACCTCGGCCTCCCAATGTGCTGGTATTACAAGCACGAGCCACCGTGCCTGGCCTGAGTATGATCTTAAAGGAAGTAATGAATATAGATGACAGGCGGTGAAAGAGAGAAGACACCACATGGCTGGGAGTTATAGATGTGAGAAGGTGACTCTAGGTCCTTTGTGCCTGAAAAGTCTATGATTATGTTAAGGAGATGTTGCTGTACCAGGACAACATGCAGGCTGGCCTGGCTAGAATACAGGGGTCTCACGCATGCAGGGCCCCAGTGCTAGCACACAAGGAGCCTATATGGTACGCAGTAAAGAAACAAATGTGTATCTCCGTTGAAACCCTTATGAATCCTGTTTAAGTGTGTTGTCTTAAATGATGCAAACTGCAAAGCCATAATATGAGAGACTATACAGCATTCAGGTTCCATTTTCTTCAACAAATAAGTTACAAGAAGAACAAAAAGAAGGTGGAGAAATTGTAGAAAAGAAATTGTAGAAAAAATACCAAATGTTATGCGTGGACTTTGATTTTTGTAGTGCATGGATATCCTGATTCAAACAAACTAAAACACACACACACACATACACACACACACACAAACACACACACTGAAGAAATAATATGGGAAAGTCCAGGCGTGGTAGCTCACATCTGTAATCCCAACACTTTGGGAGGTCGAGGTGGGCATGTCACCTGAGGTCAGGGGTTCAAGACCAGCCTGGCCAACATGGAGAAACCCTGTCTTTACTAAAAATACAAAAATTAGCCATGCATGGTGGCGCAGGCCTGTAATCCAAGTTACTCAAGAGGTTGAGGCAGGAGGATCGCTTGAACCTGGGAGGCAGAGGTTGCAGTGAGTCAAAGTCGTGCCACTGCACTCCAGCCTGGGCAACCAGAGCAAAACTTTGTCTCAAAAAAAAAAAAAAAAAGAAATAAAAGAAATAATCTGGGAAATGGGGATGCTCACTAACTGGATATTTGACAAACTAATAAATTCTTTCTTTGAATACACTGTAGACTAATATGCAGATATCAGAAGATAAGTCATATATCCGAATTATAAATTATAAGACAAAAAAGGTAAGGAGTAATAACAGTTCCAAGGAGAAACACATTAAAATGCTGCAATGGTTCTGAAGAGGGAGTTGGTATCAGTGCAAGGAATTAGGATGCTCAAGTTTGATGAGTAGTTATTGAGCAAAGAGTGAGCCAGGCCCTGCCCTGAGGCCTTTTATAATCAGCACTGGCTTTCAAACCCTGATTGGCCAGATCCTGGGGCTTCTTGGAACCCTCCCCAGGGTTAACTTGATGGGGCAGAAGTACACACATTGGAGAGTTAGTTGAATGGTAACGATGCCTTCTTTAACTAGAACATATCAGTTTTTTAAGTGTCCAGGGAAGATGTCAGCTGGAGAAAGTACAACTGAAAAGAACCTTGAAAACCCCTGATCTATGGCTTTCCTGGTCATCTCCCCTCGGCGAACTGTCTTTACTCTTTCAGATGGTCAATTTTACCAGTAAGGACTTTGCTGAAAGTAGAAGAAATTCTGCTTTTTTGTGAGCTAAGCACACACACCAGTGCTCAACCGCAGTTGAGTCAAAGTCCAGACTTAAGTCACACAAAACACATAAAACTAGAGTTGTGCTATCTCCTTTGCCTTGTTAAAAAGGACACTGGAGCACATAAATTTTATTGCAATAAATCTCACCATGAACAAATGGCAGTCACATATCTACATGATAAACCTGATGATTATAGATTGTTTCTACTATTTATTGAACCAATGAGAAAGATGTGTTTCAGAGCCAAGAGCTGCAGCCAGATGTGTACAAAGGAAAGTCCTGCAATCTTGTCTTTTAAAGGAAGAGTCCTGCTAAAGAAATGGGAATTTCCTTAAAGAAACTGTAAACAGCCGGGCGCGTTGGCTCACGCGTGTAATCCCAGCACTTTGGGAGGCCGAGGCGGGAGGATCACGAGGTCAGGAGATTGAGACCATCCTGGCTAACACGGTGAAACCCTGTCTCTACTAAAAATACAAAAAATTAGCCAGGCGTGGTGGCGGGCGCCTGTAGTCCCAGCTACTCGGGAGGCTGAGGCAGGAGAATGGCGCGAACCCGGGAGGTGGAGCTTGCAGTGAGCTGAGATGGCACCACTGCACTCCAGCCTGGGCGACAGAACAAGACTCTGTCTCAAAAAAATAAATAAATAAATAAATAAACTGTAAACAAACTGGGAAATTTATAAAGAAAAGAGGTTTAACTGGCTCACACTTTCGCAGGCTGTACCCTGGAAGCATGGCTGAGGAGGCCTCAGGAAACTTTCAACCATGATGAATAGCGAAGAGGAAGCAAGCACATCTTACATGGCCTGAGCAGGAGGAAGAAAGTGGCGGTGGCAGTGCCACACACTTTTAAACAACCAGATCTCATGAGAGCTCACTCACTGTCACAAGAACAGCAAGGGGGAAATCCACCCTCATGATCCACTTACCTCCCACCAGGCCCCACCTCCAACATTGGGGATTACAATTCGACATGAAATATGGGTGGGGACACAAATCCAAACCGTATCAGCTACCTATAATGTATCCCCATTTTACAAAACATAGCTCCTTTGCTCTGTATAGTGGACATATTGTTTTGTCTCCCAAGTCCAGGCTAACAGTCCAGTATGTCTAATCTCTAGATTAGCAATATTTCCTTTTTTTTTTTTTTTTTTTTGAGACAGAGTCTCGCTGTCGCCCAGGCTGGAGTGCAGTGGCGGGATCTTGGCTCACAGCAGGCTCCGCCCCCCGGGGTTCACGCCATTCTCCTGCCTCAGCCTCCTGAGTAGCTGGGACTACAGGCGCCTGCCACGTCACCCGGCTAACTTTTTGTATTTTTAGTAGAGACAGGGTTTCACTGTGTTAGCCAGGATGGTCTCGATCTCCTGACCTCGTGATCTGCCTGCCTCGGCCTCCCAAAGTGCTTGGATTACAGGCGTGAGCCACTGTGCCCGGCCTAGATTAGCAATATTTCTAAAGAAGAAACCAGAATAAGTGGAGGAAAAGAAAAAATCAATAGTTTAATAGAAGACAATTTTCCTGGACTGGAAATAAAAAAGCACATGAGTGTGCAAATCAAAAACACTCAATGTCTTTTTGTTTTGTTTTGTTTTTTTGTTTTCTTTTGTTGAGACGGAGTTTCGCTCTTGTTGCCCAGGCTGGAGTGCAGCGGAGTGATCTTGGCTCACCGCAAACTCCACTTCCAGGGTTCAAACAATTCTCCTGCCTCAGCCTCCCAAGTAGCTGGGATTACAGTCACCTGCCACCACCCCTGGCTAATTTTGTATTTTTAGTAAAGATGGGGTTTCACCATGTTGGCCAGGCTGGTCTCGAACTCTTGACCTCAGGTGTTCCACCTGCCTTGGCCTCCCAAGGTGCTGAGATTATAGGTGTGAGCACTGCACCCCACCTAGACTCACTGTTTTAAGTAAATTTATAAAAAGAGACACAGTAGATATATTTTAGTGACATTTTCAATATCAAGGTTGGAGAAACTGCCACTAAGCTAGGAAAAATTAAACTATAATAACAAGTTGTGATAGAAGAACTAAAATTCAGCTAACCCTAGATTCTATCAATGCAAACACAGAAGAAAATGAAGTAATGTCTCTAGTGTTTAAAGGAGACATCTGTGACCCAAGAATTCTTTGCCTCACCCAGATGCTGTTCATGAGCCAAGGTGAAGGAAAGATAGTCTGAGACAGGTTATGCCACAGAAAATCCTATGACTGAAGCACTCCTCCTCCAAATCTTAACCAAAGTTTTAATCAAAACCTAGCAGATGCACCAAAAATAAGTGCTCAAGATCACAGAAATTATAAAATCAAGCATGGACACTATTAACCAGAGATTGTCTAAATAATTGGCATAAACTGGTAATTAAAGGAATGCCCAAGTCAACAGAGATTCCTGAGAGGAGTTATTGTAAAAAAATGCCAATATTAATAAAAACGTGCATCCTACAATGTATGCTGCAGGTTCTACTTGCATGGCCAAGAAAGTTGAACAAAAAGAGTTAAGACACATCTTGAATTCCCCATTTCAAAAAGAAAAGTCTAAAGTTTTTGTATTAATTTTGTATTTAATAGTTATAGATATTGCCCAATCAAAGATATTTTTGAAAAATGTAAAATTAACTTTTATTAAAATTAAATATTGGCTACACATTATTGACTCACAAAGGAAAAGTAAAGAAAGCATGGTCTATAAGGCAAAATAATGAAATATGAATGCCAGAATGCATGAAATAATATAATTAAAAGTTATTATATTATGATAAATAAAAATGGGTTAAATTTCTAATACAAAAAAGTACAGGTCCAGTTTACTTAGCATTGCACTGAAGGTCCCCAAGTTCTCAAGAATGTGTGCATTAGCCAGACATTTATTAATAAATGTTTTGTACCTATTTAGATATCATAAATAAAAGAGGGCTAGCTTGTACACAATATACATAAATAACACTTATTTTAAATACTTAATAATTTAGGCGGAGTGCAGTGGCTCACACCATAATCCCAGCACTTTGAGAGGCCAAGGCAGGCAGATCACTTGAGGTCAGGAGGTTGAGACTAGCCTGGTCAACACGGGGAAACTCTATCTTTAGAAAAATATAAAAATTAGCTGGGCACGGTGGCAGCCACCTATAGTCCCAACTTCTTGGGAGGCTGAGGCAGGAGAATTGCTTGAACCCAGGAGGTGGGGGTTGCAGTGAGCAGAGATTGCACCATTGCACTCCAGCCTGGGCAACAGAACAAGACTCTGTCTCAAAAAAAAAAAAGTATACACCTGAAATGTCCCCTGTTGGTGTATCAGCTGCCTGCCTCCCAGTGTGCAAATCTAGCACACAGTCCTTAAGCTATGTGTTTACCTATCTGCATTCATCTATTAAAATCAGCACATATATACCATGGAATACTATGCAGCCATTAAAAAAGAATGAGTTCATGTCCTTTACAGGGACATGGATGAAGCTGGAAACCATCATCCTCAGCAAACTAACACAGAAACAGAAAACCAAACAGCACATGTTCTCACTCATAAGTGGGAGTTGAACAATCAGAACACTTGGACACAGGGAGGGGAACATCACACACTAGGGCCTGTCAGGGAGTGGGGGGAAAGGGGAGGGAGAGCATGAGGACAAATACCTAATGCATGGGGGGCTTAAAACCTAGATGACGGGTTGATAGGTGCAGCAAACCACCATGGTACATGTATACCTGGGTTACAAACCTGCACGTTCTGCACATGTATCCCAGAACTGAAAGTAAAATAAATACAGTAAAATAAATAAAGTAAAATAAAAATAAATAAAAATTATAAAAATATTTAACATAAAAATTTCCCTACCTAAAATTTATATTCTCATCCCAGGATGGCCACTGTTGAGGAATATCTATATATCTATCTATCTCTCTCTATATATAGATATATCTATATCTATCTATCTATCTATCTATATATATATATATGAGCCACAGCACTCTGCCTAAATTATTAAATATTTTAAATAAATGTTATTTATATATATTGTGTACAAGCTAGCCCTCTTTTATTTTTATTATTTATTTAATATATTTTATTTTTATTATTATTATTTTTAAATAGGAACAAATATATATACATATATATACATATATGTATATATATGTGTATATATATATGTATATATATATGTCTATGTAGATATTCTTCCGGTATTCCAGTATTTTAAAAAATGCATATTGTAAAATAAAAAAACATTTTTCTCAAAAAAAAGTCACAGGTTCCTGGGCTAGAGGGGTGCGGACTATAACTCGTTTAAGTTGAACTTTGTAAGAAAAGAAACATTCATAAATATTTCAATTTGGAGGTTTGAAAAAAAAATAAAAGAATGAGGAGGACCACCAGCGGCTGTCTTTGGAATCCTGAATTGTTAGCGAGAAGCCTGGCATCAAGAAGTGAGAAAATGCCGACAAAACACCAGGCGGAGTACAAACACACTTGTCAAATTCACAGAGCCAGAAAAAGCGATTCCTGCAGTTTATCTACCCCAAGTGGATCCAATCTAGCAGAGAGGTGGAGATTTTGTGGCATTTACAAATTTTCATTGTTAAGTTTGAAAAAAAAGAAACACGGGGAAAAGAAAATGAAGAGAGCAAACTAGGAGGTGGGAAGCAGAAAAGCAGCTTAGAGAGTGGGTCAAAGTCCCCCTTTAAGAAGGGAAGAACCTAATGTCTAAATAAGTAACATGACTCACCCCAAAGTCCTTAAAAAAAGTTTGTAAAGGGTACATGGATATGATTAGTAACAGACATTGGGAAAGGGAAGTGGGGAAATTGTTCAAAGTCAAATCTCACAAGTTATCTCTCCCCAACTACATTAAGTTTCAAGGCTTTGAAACAATTCTTTGTGCTTTATGGCTCCAGCCTCTCAGCTTATGGCTCCACCATTATTCGGCCTACCATAGGGTCCTTCATAATTCTTAAGACTGCAAAGGGGCCGGACATGGTGGCTCACACCTGTAACCCCAGCACTTTGAGAAACCAACATGGGCAGACCACCTGAGCTCAGGGGTTCAAAACCAGCCCATCCAACATGGTGAAACCCCATCTCTACTAAAATTAGCTGGGCATGGTGGCAGGCACCTATAATCCCACTTACTTGGGAGGCTGAGACAGGAGAATCACTGGAACTCGGGAGGCAGAGATTGCAGTGAGCCAAGGTTGAGCCACTGCACTCCAGCCTGGGCAACAGAGCAAGACTCCGTGGCAAAAAAAAAGAAAAAAGAAACAAAAAAAATGCAAAGGGGAAGCCAAGTTTGAGAATTGCTTCATTAAATCAGATGTGATCAGTAGATCAGTAGTTAGGGGTGAAATAGAGGGGAGAGAAGGTTGATTCCAAACATATTGTATTGGTCCATTTTCACGCTGCTGATAAAGACATACCCAAGACTGGATAATTTATAAAGAAAAGAGGTTTAATGGACTCACAGTTCCACGTGGCTGCGGAGGCCTCACAATCACGGCAGAAGGTGAGGAAAGAACAAAGACACGTCTACATGGGTGGCAGCAGGCAAAGAGAGAACGAGAGCCAAGCAAAAGTGGAATCTCCTTATAAAATTGTCAGATCTCATGAGACTTATTTACTATCACAAGAACAGTATGGGGGAAACAACCCCAGTGATTCAATTATCTCCCACTGGGTCCTTCCCACAACACATGGGAATTATGGGAATTATGGGAGCTATATTAAAGATGAGATTTGGGTGGGGACACAGCCAAACCATATCACATATCTTTCCCCATAATCTGCCAATGACATAGTCTCTTATTCTCTTTTGATTTTTGTTCCAATTATTCTTGCCATATAACAACCCATCCCAAACTGTAGAGACTTAAAACAGCAGTCATTTCTTTTGCTCATGGATCTGCAACTTGAGCAAGACTCAATGGGGACAACTCATCTCTATTCCATGATATCTAGGGCACAGCAAATAAGCCTCAACCACTGGGGGATCTGAAGTCTTGTTTACCAACATCAGTGGTTGCTGCTGGCTGTCACTGGGACCTCAGTTAGGGCTGTTGGCTGGAGCACCCACACGTGGTCTCTCCTTGTGGCTTGGCCTTCCTTGCTGCATGGTGGTTGGGCTCCAAGAATGAATATCACAACAGGACAAGCTGGAACTTTATTGCCTTTTATGACCTAGCACCAGAAGTCACATAGTGTCACTTTTTCCATTATCACGTATGACACAGATTCCATTGACAGGAGTGTAGACCTCACCTCTTAGTGAGTCATATTGATGTTAAAGGATTGTTAAAAGAACATTTGGAATGGGAGAGATTATTGACACCATCTTGGAAAATATATTCTGCCACAACTGAGACAGGGATTCTTAACTTAGGATTGGGTGGAAGGAGAAGCCTAACCGTTTTTTAGGCTACTTTGAGGTTGTAGGGGCTGAGTTTGAAAAAGCATAGTAAAAAATGTATAGTATCATTCATATTTGTAATATTTTCATAACAAAGACTTCAGAAAATAAAGCTTAACAGGCTTTTCTTGACTAGTAGGCCTATTCAGATAATATTATGGCTCCCCTTGAAGGAACCACATCAGAACGGAAGATCAAGACTTTTATGTTCAGAAAAGAGAGGCCATGCATTTGAAAGGTTTGAAATTTGCTGGCTGAAGACTTTGTCTTGCAATAAAAGTGGAACCTTCCAGAAAGGCTGGTACATTTGCCTGACTTTGAGTTCATCAAAGTGGGGCACAGTGGCTCACACCTGCAATCCCAGCACTTTGGGAGGCCAAAGCATGTAGATCACTTGAGCTCAGGAGTTTGAGACCAGCCTGGGCAACATGGTAAAACCCTGTCTCTAAAAACAATACAAAAATTAGCCAGGTGTGATGGCATGCACCTGTAGTCCCAGCTACTCAGGAGGCTGAGGTGGGAGAATCACTTGAGCCCATCAAGTGGAGGTTGCAGTGAGCCAAGATCACACCACTGCACTTCAGCCTGGGTGACAGAGTTAGGCACTGTCTCAAAAAATAAAATAGAATAAAAAATGAGTTTCCCATATACTTTTATAAAATGAGATTTCAGTGGGGGTGACAAAACATGCCAGGGTCCTAAAATTGTGGGTGGAAGAGACACTGCCAAAATTTGAATAATAGCAAAAAATAGAACTCTCTCATCATTTTTTTCAGGATCAGCGCTGCCTAAAAGGGCCACTGGTCCTAGGTGAAACTGCACAGCTTTTTCTTGTGATATTAACTAGTCCTTCCAGAATGTTCTGAGAACATTCAGCATATGCTGAGAATATTCGTGGAGTCAGAGACCCACAAAGCTGGAGGGGTCTTTATGGATGATACAGGAATGGCAACCATGCCTGTGTCCCTTCAGGGCCACAGCAGACATTACTAACTGATCAAAGCACTCTGCCTGTCAAGACCACAGCAGACATTACTAAGTCATTGAAGCACCCTTCCATCTGAATCCAGACAACCTCAGGATCCTTCTCAACAGCTCTCCTGGCGCCTAGTCTATAATGCATCTGATCCAATGTAGCAGTTCTCAAACTTGTGTCCAGGATTCCTTTGCATTCTTAAAAATTAAGGACCCCATGGTTGGCAGAATAAGGGTGGCCATAAGCCCAGAGGACAGAGCCACAAACCACAAAGACTTGTTTCCAAACCTTGAAAATTAATGGTGATTACCTGGCTGGATTTCAAAATTGCTTAGGATCAGTGATTCCATTTTTCCTTCCACTTTCTCCCTTTGGAATGAGAATGTCTATAACTGTTGTCCCATGCCCATTGCACCATTGTATTTTGGAAGCAGATAACTTGTTTTCTAATTTCCCAGGTCCACAGATGGAGAGGAGTGATGCTCCAGGAAGAACCATACTCAGGATTTCACCCACACTTGGTTTAGAGGGAGAAATTTGAAACTTTGGAGTTGATGAGATTTAGATGACATTTTTAGACTTTGAGTTGATGTTGTAATGGTTTGAGACTTTGAGGAACATTGGGATGAAATTAATGTAATTTGCTTTGTGGGACAGAAGTCAGTCTTTAAGGGCCAGTGGGTAGACTGTAATGGGCAGAATAATTAAACCTCAAAGAAATTAACACCCTTATCCCCCAAACCTATGATTATGTTACTTTTCATGGCCAAAGGGAATTTGCACATGTGCTTAAAGGTAAGAAAATGGGGAGATTCTCCTAGATTATCCAGGTGGGCCCAATCTAATCACATAAATCTTATCCCTCTGGGATCAGATTGGGAGCTGTGATTAAGGGCAGATGGTCAAAGAAATGCATCATTGCTCATTTTGGAAATGGAGGAAGGGGCCATGAACTAGAGAATGGAGGTGGCCTCTACAAGCCAGAAAAAGCAAAGAAACAGATTCCCCTCAAAAACCTCCAGAAGGAATGCAGCTCTGCCCCCATCTTGATTTCAGCTCAGGGAGACCTATGTCAGAAATCTAACCTGCAGAATTATAAAATAATAAATTTGTGTTGTTTTAAGTCACTAGATTTGTGATCATTTGTTACAGCAGCAATAGAAAACTAATACAAACTTCAAAGAAGTCATATCTATTTATCTATTGATGTTTATTATGTTGGAAATTATACTCAATATCTTCAAATGTTTACTTATTTAAAATCAGAATAACAAATCAATTATGTATTCTCATGGATAACATATTTTTATTTAAAATACAACTATTTTCTAAACAATCATAATAAGAGTGGCATTGTCTTACATTTTTATAAATCTCTGTATTATCAGGCTTAATATAAGATACCTAGATTCTCATACCTGCTTCTGCATTCAGAAGATTTGAGATATGTTGTTTTGGTCAAAGTACATAAAGAAAATCCAGCCTCACACAAAAATGTAGTTGAAAAGGAAAGGGAGAATTTAATAACAGATAATTGTGAATATTATTTGATACTACAATCAAAATGCAACATGAGGTGGGTTTTTTTGGTTTTTTGGGGGGGACAAGGTCTTACTCTGTCACCCAGGCTAGAGTACAGTGGGGCAATCATGGCTCACTGCAGCCTTGACCTTCCAGGTCCAAAAGATCCTCCTGTCTCAGCCTCCTGAGTAGCATGTGCCACCACAGACACTACAGGCATGTGCCACTACACTAAGCTAATGATATGGTTTGGCTGTGTCCCCACCAAATCTCAACTTGAATTGTATCTTTCAGAATTCCCACGTGTTGTGGGAGGGACCCAGAGGGTGGTAATTGAATCATGGGGGCTGGTCTTTCCTGTGCTATTCTTGTGATAGTGAATAAGTCTCATGAAATCTGATGGGTTTATCAGGGGTTTCTTCTTTTGCTTCTTCCTCAGTCTCTCTTACCACTGCCATGTAAGAAGTGCCTTTCACCTTCCACCATGATTCTGAAGCCTCCCCGGCCATGTGGAGCTGTAAGTCCAATTAAACCTCTTTTTTCTTCCAAGACTCAGGTATGTCTTTACCAGCAGCGTGAAAATGGACTAACACATTAAATTGGCGCCGAGAGTAGGGCATCGCTGAAAAGATATCCAAAAATGTGGAAGTGACTCTGGAACTGGGTAACAAGCAGAAATTGGAAGTTTGGAGGGCTCAGAAGAAGACAGGAAAAATGTGGGAAAGTTTGGAACTTCCTAGAGACTTGTTGAATGGCTTTGCTAAAAATGCTGATAGCGAGATGGACAATAAGGTCCAGGCTGAGATAGTCTCAGAGGGAGATGAGGAACTTGTTGGGAACTGGAGTAAAGGTGACTCTTGTTATGTTTTAACAAAGAGACTGGTGGCATTTTGCCCCTGCCCTAGAGATTTGTAAAACTTTGAACTTGAGAAAGATGATTTAGGGCATCTAGTGGAAGAAATTTCTAAGCAGCAAAGTATGCAAGAGGTGACTTGGATACTGTTAAAGGCATTCACCTTTACAAGGGAAGCAGAGCATAAAAGTTTGGAAAAATGTGCAGCTTGACTATGCGACAGGAAAGAAAAACCCATTTTCTGGAGAGAAATTCAAGCCAGCTACAGACATTTGCCTAAGTAGCAAGGAGCCTAATGCTAATCCACAAGACCATGAGGAAAATGTCTCCAGGCCGTGTCAGAGACCTTCACAGCAGCCCGTCCCATCACAGGCCCAGAAGCTCAGGAGAAAAAGATGGTTTTGTGGGTCGAGCCCAGGGTCCCCGTGCTGTGTTCAGCCTAGGGACTTGGTGCCCTGTGTCCCAGCTGCTCCAGCCATGGCTGAAAGGGGCCAATGTACAGCTCAGGCTGTGGCTTCTGAGGGTGGATGCCCCAAGCCTTGGCAGCTTCCACATGGTGTTGAGCATGAAGGTGCACAGAAGTCAAGAATTGAGGTTTGGGAACCTCTGCCTAGATTTCAGAAGATGTATAGAAACGCCTGGATGCCCAGGGAGAAGTTTGCTGCAGGGGTGGGGCCCTCGTGGAGAACCTCTGCTAGGGCAGTGTGGAAGGGAAATGTGGGGTCGGAGCCCCCACACAGAGTCTCTACTGGGGCACTGCTAGTGGAGCTGTGAGAAGAGGGCACCCGTTCTCCAGACCCCAGAATGGTAGATCCACCAAAAGCTTGTACCGTGCACCTGGAAAAGCCACAGACACTCAGTGTCAGCCCATGAAAGCAGCTGTGGGGGAAGCTGTACCCTGCAAAGCCACAGGGGCAGAGCTGCCCAAGACCATGGGAACCCACCTCCTGCCTCAGTGTGACCTGGATGTGAGACCTGAAATCAAAGGAGACCATTTTGGAGTTTTAAAATTTAACTGCCCTGCTGAATTTCGGACTTGCACGGGCCCTGTAACCCCTTTGTTTTGGCTACTTTCTCCCATTGGGAAAGGCTGTATTTACCCAATGTCTGTACCCCCATTGTATTTAGGAAATAACTAGTTTGCTTTTGATTTTACAGGCTCATAGGCAGAAGGGACTTGCCTTGTCTCAGATGAGACTTTGGACTGTGGACTTTTGGGTTAATGCTGAAATGAGTTAAGACTTTGGGGGACTGTTGGGAAGGCATGATTGGTTTTGAAATGTGAAAACATGAGATTTGGAGGTGCCAGAGGTGGAATGATATGGTTTGGCTGTGTCCCCACCAAATCTCAACTTGAATTGTATCTTCTAGAATTCCCACGTGTTGTGGGGGGGATGCAGGGGGAGGTAATTGAATCAAGAGGGCCAGTCTTTCCTATGCTATTCTTGTGATAGTGAGAAAGTCTCATGAGGTCTGATGGGTTTATCAGGGGTTTCCACTTTTGCTTCTTCCTCATTCTGTCTTGGCACTGCCATTTCAGAAGTGCCTTTCACCTCCCACTGTGATTCTGAGGATTCTCCTGCCATGTGGAACTGTAAGTCCAATTAAACCTCTTTTTCTTCCCAGTCTTGGATATGTCTTTATCAGCAGCATGAAAACAGGCTAATACAGCTAATTTTTTTATTTTTTGTAGAGATGAGGTTTTGTCATATTGCTCAGGCTGGTCTCGAACTCTTGACCTCAAGGAATCCTACCACCTCGGCCTCCCAAAGTGCTGAAATTAAAGGTGTGAGCCACTGCACCTGGCCACATGAGGTCGTTTTTAAAAGGTTGAATACAGTGTAGAATCTGAAACATAAGAATGAAATTTTTATAATCTATTTCATTAAAACCCATTGATCTACCTGCACTTTGGCTCTCTTATTGGAATATGAGTTTGTCACATCATGCTTTGGTCATTGGAAATATGCTACTTCACTGATTTACATGGGTCTTTAAGATGTGGACACACTGTATGATACAATATCAAAACAAATAGCATATTTGTTAATAGCTTCACCAGTCTCAGAAAAGTCATTAAGTATTGGGAAGCTGTCAAGCTCATGGTGACAGATACAAGTTTTCCAAAAATCTAATATTCACTTAAAAGCTTGAGTTTTATCCTTGGTAATAAATACTGTGAGTTGTTTGAGTTGAAGTGACAGGCTCATTTTGTTAATTTCCAAGAAAATGTGTGTCATAGCTTGTCTGTCAATTGTTACTTCGATTAAAAATGTGTTCCATGAAAAAACCGACTAGTTCAACTTACATCTCCAACTATCCCACCTGAGGTTCTTCTCAAGACAACCACTGTACTTTATTATGCATTTGGACAGTCGGAATAGTAGAAGGAGTTGTACTCAAGGGTGGAGATTTAATAAAATAAATAACTTTTACTGCTTTGTCAAGGACATTCTCAAGTGAAACTCAGTCTTCTTTTTGCTTTGCTTTTTTATTTTTATAACTGTGCATGCATGATGGTAAAGAATGTCATGAGACTAGCACAGTTTGAGGTCACCGCCAAAGCACTATTGTTTGCACATTCAGTGCAAATGTCAACTAAGTGAACACAGCAAACCACACCTTAATATTCTTGTAGAGATGGGATTTCACCATATTGGCCAGGCTGGTCTCCAACTCCTGACCTCGTAATCCACCCACCTCAGTCTCCCAAAGTACTGTTAAGCTGGGCATGCCTGTAATCCTAGCACTTTGGGAGACCAAGGTGGGCGAATTGCTTGAGCTCAGGAGTTCGAAATCAGCCTGGGCAAAAAATGGTTTTGACTTCATGCATGTCCTGATAGTGTCTCAGGCACTGTCAGGGGTCCATGGGCCACACACTTTAAGAACCACTCAACTAATGTACCATTTTCATTTTGTATATGGAGAAACTGGGGCCCAGCAAGGGAATAAATGACTCCTGGCTTCAGCATTGTCTCACTGCGTTGTCACAGGTTGGATTCCCCAGCAAGCTGACTCTGAGATGGAGTTGATGTACAGGAAATTGTTAAGGGTAGGGGGAAGAGGAGATTCTCCTTTCTATACCTGTGAAGAGCTAGGATGTAAGCAACAGTGGCTACTTCTACTGTCCCAGTGACAGCCTTGTTACCTGAAAAGAGCCCTGATCCAGACTCCAAGAGAGGGCTCTTGGACCTCACACAAGAAAGAATTCAGAGCAAGTCCATAAAGTGAAAGCAAGTTTATTAAGAAATAAAGAATGGCTATTCCATAGGCAGAGCAGCAGCTTGGGTTCTCGACTGATAATACTTACAGTTATTTCTTGATCATATGCTAAACAATGGGTGGATTATTCATGAATTTTTCAGGAAATGAGTGGGCGATTCCCAGAACTGAGGGTTCTTCCCCTTTTTAGATGATCTACGGTAACATATGGGCATTGCCATGGTATATGTAAGCTGTCATGGCACTGGTGGGAGTGTCTTTTAGCATGCTAATGCATTACAATTTGCACATAATGAGCAGTGAGGACGACCAGAGGTCACTTTTGTTGACATCTTGGTTTTGGTGGGTTTTGGCCAGCTGCTTCACTGCAACCTGTTTTATCAGGAAGGTCTTTATGACCTGTGTCTGGTGCTGACCTGCTATCTCATCCTGTGACGGAATACCTAACCTCCTGGGAATGTGGCCCAGTGGGTCTCAGCCTTATTTTACCTAGCCCCTATTCAAGATGGAGTCACTCTGGTTCAAATGCCTCTGAGAGCCTCAGTCAACCATCTGAAGCTAGAATCACCTTTCAGAATTGCCCCGAGTTGCCTTTAGCTCCCATCTTGATTTCCTCATTAATAAATTATTTCTGAAAGTGGTTCAAGGATTAAATCAGTTAGCACATCAAAGTGTAACATGGCCTCATTATCATTAGATTCTGTCCTCCTCAAGATCACACATTGATACTGGGAACGTGCAGGTCCTTGAACCCAGGTGCACTGTTTTCCAGCCACTTTGCCTCTGTTTCCCTGTCCTTTCCACACTGCCCTAAAAAATAAGGACTGAGAAACAGCCTTGTGTCTCCAGGCGGGATCACTCTCCAAGGCTTCTTGCTGAAAGTTTATTTGCACTGAAAATGGTCTGTCCTTGAAATGGACAGGCTGTGATTTTGAACAGATTCGTCCTACTCAGAGGCTTAAGGGTTTCATTTGATTCCACTTCAAAGCCATCTCATGCTCCCAAGGTGTCCCCAGGTTCCCTGGGACCTGGCAAATATTCTGTTTGCTTGCACAAATGCCTCTGAGAATGCCTCATTACTCAACACAATAGGTGACTTAATCTGTGGGTCATGGTTAAGTGACTGCACCACTTTGCCACACAATGCAGACTGCATAATCTCCCGGGATGCTCAAGTCAGACAAGAGGCTGAGGGCAGCTCTGCAAGGCACCAGATTGCACGCTCAGTGCTGGGGTGCACCAGCAAACACTGCTGCTTCCAGGCATTGCTTCCCTGCCCACACCTGCAACCTGCACAGTAGCCACCAAGTCAACCTTCAAGATACTCATCAGAGGTCATTCAACCTCCGAAACTTTCTGCATCTCTTGGTAGGCTACCACATTGAGCTCAAACTCCTGTCCCCTTCTCAAGGCCTGTCATCACCCCTTTATAGCAGGACAAGCTGCAGACAAAACCCCTCAGACACCGAGTTAAAGAAGGAAGGGCTTTATTCAGCTGGGAGCTTCAGCAAGACTCATGTCTCCAACAACCGAGCTCCCCAAGTAAGCAATTCCTGTCCTTCTTAAGGGCTTACAACTCTAAGGGGGTCTGCGTGAGAGGGTCGTGATTGATTGAGCAAGCAGGGGGTACGTGACTGGGGGCTGCATGTACCGGTAATTAGAATGGAACAGAACAGAACAGGGATTTCCACAGTGCTTTTCTATACAACGTCTGTAATCTATAGATAACATAACTGATTAGGTAAGGGGTTGATCTTTAACTACCAGGCCCGCAGTGTGGTGCTGGGCTGTCTGCCTGTGGATTTCATTTCTGCCTTTTAGTTTTTACTTCTTCTTTCTTTGGAGGCAGAAATTGGGCATAAGACGATATGAGGGGTGGTCTCCTCCCTTACCCTCACCTCTAACACACACATCCTGCTCTAACAAAACTGTCCCCTTTCTGCTCCCTCCAGCACATTGCAGTCACACTGACCATGTTGCCTCCCAAACCAGAAATTGTCCCCATTTCCCCATGACCTTTTGAAAGCAGGTCCATCCTTCAAGGAACAGCTCAGTTCGCCTCCTCCAGAGAGCTCTGCTGGTGATTCCAGCCCTATCCTTTGGACTATTTCTGTTCAAATTATCTGTCCCATACAACGTGGAACTTGATCATATTATCAGAGGTGTTTGAACCAGAGTCCATCTCGAATAGGGGCTAGGTAAAAGAAGGCTGAGACCCACTGGGCTGCATTCCCAGGAGGTTAGTCACAGGATGAGATACAGGTTATAAAGACCTCGCTGATAAAACAGTCTGTGGTAAAGAAGCCAGCCAAAACCCACCAAAACCAAGATGGCGACCAAAGTAACCTCTGGTCATCCTCACTGCTCACCATACACTAATTATAATACATTAGCATGCTAAAAAACATGCCCACCAGTGCCATGACAGTTTACAAATGCCATGTCAACGTCCAAAAGTTACCCATATGCTCTAAAAAGGGAAGAAACCCTTAGTTCCAGGTATTATCCACCACTTTCCCAAAAAACTTATGAGTAATCCACCCCCATTTAGCATATAATCAAGAAATAACTGTAAAAGTGGGCAACCAGCAGCGCTTGGGGCTGCTCTGTTTATGGAGTAGCCATTCTTTTATTCCTTTACTTTCCTAATAAACTTGCCTTCACTGTACTTTATGGACATACCCCAAATTCTTTCTTAGGCAAGATTCAAGAACCCAAAAAACAAAACAAAACAAAAGATTCCAGAACCCTGTCTCGGGGTCTGCATTGAGACCCCTTTCTGGTAACAATATGCCATCTCGGATGTTCACCTTTGTCTCTTGGCTTATAATCAACTCAGAGCAATTCACCGAGGTATTACTACATTCCACCGTCTGAGCTGAATAGATGCAAAGATGAACCAAGCATCTGCCCTGTCCTGAAGGAGCTGAGGTTGGAGCCGCACCCACCACAGCTGTGCAATGAAATAGGCTGTTGCTATCTTCTGAAGAGTCCCCTAGCACCCAGCCCAAGAAGGTAGCACTGGGCAGTGGGAGGCTTTAGTTTTGGAGCCAGCAGATCCGGGATACATGCCCTTCCACCTGTTAGCTTACAGCTACTCTCCAACAAGGCTTAAACAGGTCTGGACCCCTTCCCAGTTTAGTACCAAAAAGCAGGCACCTCCTCTACCTATGGATAAACTCACAGCTGAACATAGAGATAAATAATAATATAGTATGTGCTGAGCACATTAAGTGGATTAACACACTTAATCTTCTTAACTCTACGAAGTAGCTACACCTGTTACTCACATTTTATGCTTGGGGAGGTAATGACTAGTCCAAGATCACACAACTAATAAATACAATAGCCAAGCATGGAACTCACGTGGGTCTCATTCCAGAGCCCCAGCTCTCAATAACAATAATCATCTTCAGAATAGCAGCCAATGTTTCTGAGCTTAATATATAGGCACTGTGCCAAGTATATTACCTGGATTAGGTCATTAATCCCCCCAAATCGAGTTACTGGAGCCATTTTACAGATGAGAAATAAACTCTTGTGTTGCAGATAGTGACTATCTGAGGCCAGTGTCGTGTGGGCAGTAAGAGAATCTCCCAAGACAGTCACAGGTAAACAAAAGCAGATTTATTAGAGAAAGTATGGAAATACATTGCAAGGAAGCAATGGGCAGGTCAGCAAGATGGGGGCTGACTGCAAAGAGATGACAAAGGCTTGCTGACGATTTTCTGGAATAGTGCTTGTGCTGTGTGGTGAAGAGGGCTTTGTACAGTCTGATAATGCCAAGGCTGCAGTGAATTAACTCGCATTTTTCTATCAGCCAAGGGTCTGGTGATAGCTGGGTGCAGGAGGATTGTGGGTTATTTGCACAGCAGGCCTATGTGTTCTGGACCATGAAGAAAGGCAGACTCATAGCTTATGGGCTTTCTCTTTTGCTTTCCCTTGGTTCTGGCAGCCCAACTCCCCCCCCCAATTAGAACTCCACATCTTGAAGAGGTTAACTTGCTCAAGATGTCACAGCTAAGTAGAGTAAAATCCCAGGCAGCCTAAGGCCAGAAACAACATGTTTAATTCACCTGCAATGATGCCTTCATCTCAGCTATCCAGAATCCAGACACTGGCATAGCTGCCTCTTTTAACAGAGTCATCTGTGACCTAGCGTGAGATCCTGATCAACTACCACCCTGGTTCACACCCTTCTTCTGTTTTCACAGGAAGTGACCATCTTGCTCTGATGAGAGTGAAACAGCAGGGATCCCCTTTTCTTTTAGGAGCCTGCAGACCTCAAGCATGGAGATAAAGGAAAATCCTGAAGTTCTCTCAAGGGAAATTCCAGGCACCTTGCTAGCTCCAGAAGTAAAGTAACTTGTTAAATAAGAAGGTAATAGTAGCCTAAACCAATCTAACCAAGGAAGTTGAAGTTCTACAGAAGTTTGCACTCCCTATGGAAACTGTAAACCAAAAAGTATCTGAGATGAGTCTCAATCAATTTGGAAGTTTATTTTGCCAAGGTTAAGGACATACCTCAGGAGGTTATTTTGCCAAAGTTAAGGACATACCAAGGTTAAACACAGCCTCAGGAGGTCCTGATGACATGTGCTCGAGGTGGTTGGGTTACAGCTTGGTTTAATACACTTAGGGAGACATAAGACCGCAATCAACACATGTAACATGTACCTTGGTTTGGTCCAGAAAGTCAGGACAACTGGAAGCAGGAGCTTCTAGGTCATAGGCAGATTCAAAGATTTTCTGACTGGCAATGAGTTGAGTTCGTATGCAAAGACCTAGAATCAATAGAAAGGAGTGTCTGAGTTATGATAAGGAGTTGTGGAGACCAAGGTTTTATCATGTAGATGAAGCCTCCAGGTAGCAGGCTTCAGAGAGAACAGACTGTAAATGTTGCTCATCCAACTTAAAGAGTCTGTTCTATCAGTCTTAAGGCCTTTGTGTTGATGTTAACACTAGTCAGCCACGTGTAAATTCTAAAAAAGAGGAAGATATAATGAGTCATGTTAAGCTCCCCATTCCCATAATAGCCTGAACTAGTTTTTCAGGTTAACTTTGGAATGCCCTAGGCTGAAAGGAGGGGTTCATTCAGATGGTTGGTGGTGCTTAGAATTTTATTTTTGATTTAAAAAAGTAAAGATAATGTTACAGGAAAGGGGTCTCGAGCCAGACCCCAAAAGAGGGTTCTTGGATCTCACACAAGAAAGAATTCAGGGCGTGTCCATAGAATAAAGTGAAAGCAAGTTTAGCAGGAAAGTAAAAGAATAAAAGAATGGCTACTCCATAGACAGAGCAGCCCTGAGGGCTGCTAGTTGCCCATTTTTATGGTTATTTCATGATTATTTACTAAACAAAGGATGGATTATTTGTGCCTCCCTTTTTTAGACCGTTTATGGGAACTTCCTGACATTTCCATGGCATTTGTAAACTGTCATGGTGCTGTTGGGAGTGTAGCTGTGAGGATGGCCAGAGGTCACCCTCATGGCCATCTTGATTTTGGTGGGTTTTAGCCAGCTTCTTTACTGCAAGCTGTTTTATCAGCAAGGTCTTTATGACCTGTATCTTGTGCTGACCTTCTATCTCATCCTGTGACTTAGAATGCCTTAACTGTCTGGGAATGCAACCCAGTAGGTCTCAGCTTCATTTTACCCAGCCCCATTCAAGATGGAGTTGCTGGCCGGGCGAGGTGGCTCACGCCTGTAATCCCAGCACTTTGGGAGGCCAAGGCCGGTGGATCATGAGGTCAGGAGATCGAGACCATCCTGGCTAACAAGGCGAAACCCCGTCTCTACTAAAAATACAGAAAATTAGCCGGGCATGGTAGCAGGTGCCTGTGGTCCCAGCTACTTGGGAGGCTGAGGCAGAATGGTGTAAACCCGGGAGGCAGAGCTTGCAGTGAGCCGAGATTGCACCACTGCACTCCAGCCTGGGCGACTGAGCGAGACTCCATCTCAATAATAAAACAAAAAAAACAGATGGAGTTGCTCTGGTTTACACACCTCTGACAATAACATCTTAATATATGTCCCTGAGTTGATTTTCAGTGGCTTAGACCCCCACTAGAGAACCCTGTGGAACAGATCAGCTGGCACTAGACTCCAGATAAGGGGAAAGTGAAGACTAAACTTTAACTGTCACTCTTTATTATAAGTTTCTTCCTGAGGGGCTTAAGGAAAGTCAGTCCCCCTTGACAGCTAACTTTCTTTTTTCTGTCAACTTTAAATTTTTAAACAAAGCTTCTCTATCTTAACCAATTGCAAATCAGAAAATCTTTGAGTCTATCTACAACGTGTAAGCCCCCACTTCAAGATATCCCACACTTTTAAGCTTAAACCAATGTGTAACCTCCATATATTGATTTATGATTTTGCCTGTAGCTTCTACTTTCCTAAAATTTACCCCTGCCTTTAAAAACTTTTGCCTGCAAGCCATTGGGGAGGTCAGGTCTTAAGTACGAGCTACCCAATTCTCCTTGCTTGGTGTCTTGCAATATGTGCTTTCCTTTCAATTGTTGATGAAAAAAGCCAAACTCTGTAAAATATTTAAAGAGGTTTACTCTGAGCCAAATATGAGCGATTATGGCCTGGAACACAGTCTCAAGAGGTACTGAGAACATGTGCTCAAGATGGTGGGGTTACAACTTGGTTTTATACATTTTAGGGAGAGAGAAGCTACAGGCAAAGACATAAATCAATACATGGAAAGTATATATTGGTGTGGGCTGGAAAAGCAGGATATCTTGAGGGTGTAGAGCAGGGCTTCCAGGTCATAAATGGATTCAAAGATTTCCTAACTGGCAATTGGTTGAAAGAGTTAAGCTTTGCCTAAGAGTTGAAGTCAGCATAAAGAAATGCTTGAGTTAAGATAACAGGGGTTATGGAAGCCAAGGTTCTTGTTACGTAGATGACATCTCTAAGTAACAGGCTTCAGAGAAAATAGATGTTCATTGTCTCTTTTCAGATCTTAAAAGGTGTCAGACTCTTAGCTAAATATCTCCTTGATCAGAAAAAAGACCTAGAAAAGGAAGCAGATTCTTTCTTTTTTTTTTTTTTGAGACAGAGTCTCACTCTGTCCTCCAGGCTGGAGTGCAGTGGCGTGATCTCGGCTCACTGCAAGCTCCACCTCCTGTGTTCACGCCATTCTCCTGCCTCAGCCTCCTGAGTAGCTGGGACCACAGGCACCCACCACCACGCCTGGCTAATTTTTTGTATTTTTAGTAGAGACAGGGTTTCACCGTGTTAGCCAGGATGGTTTCAATCTCCTGACCTCGTGATCCACCGGCCTCAGCCTCCCAAAGTGCTGGGATTACAGGCGTGAGCCACCGCGCCTGGCCCAGGAAGCAGATTCTTTACAGAATGCAGACTTCCCCACTAGAGATTGCTTTGCAGAGCCATTTCAAAATATGTTAAAAGAAATATATTTGATTTCCTTTAGGGCCTGCTATTTGTTATGTGATGCTATACCAGGGTCAGGTTGGAATTTGGTATCTTATTGCCACAGAGTCTGTTTTGTGGTTTCATTATCTCTATTTTAATGTTAGTGCTGGTCAGTTGTGCCTAAACTCCAAAGGGAGGGGGTATAACAGTGCATATCAGACCTCCCCTTCACCTCATGGGCTGAACTAGTTTTTCGGGTTTTTTTAGGATCCCCTCAGCCAGGAGGGGGTTTGTTCAGTTGGTTGGGGGACTCAGAATTGTATTTCTAGTTTACACTATTGCTGCAAAAACCTCAGTGTGGATATCTAGTTTTACTGCACCAGGTAAGTGAGCCCCAATTCAGTCCTATCACAAGAGTCCAGTTCTGTGGCTAGTGGGCCACCTGACTGCAAAAGCCAGCCCCAGACAGAACCAAAAGAAAAGCCCCTCCTAGGAATCTGCAGGCTGCCCCACGCGACCCAGGTCCCTCAGCTCAGCAACACCGTGAGGCAAGACTACAGGACATCTGACTTCTGTGCCACCCTGGCTTTGCTGTCTCTCCTCAAGTGAAAGTTCTATTTTGAGAGGCAGGGAAGCCTTGGGCAAATCCATCCCCTCTCTGGCTCGCTGTTCCTTTGTCACTGAAATCAAATGAGAATGGGTTTGGCCTTTCTAGAAACTCAGGAAACAGGAGCTATAATTAGTGACAATTGTTACCGGCTCTGTGCCAGGCTGCCTGAATGGTTCCCTGCTTCCTCTGGGATCGAGGGGCCCAACTCAGGGAGGGCCTGGATGGATCCACCCGAATCTCAGTCCTTCCAGCTCCCTGCTCCTCCATCACCTCCATCTTTAGACTGAATTTCCATCTGGAAAGAGCAACCTCAATCTCGGCCCCTGCTTCCCATGCATCCCTGGAGTCATCTCTAGGATGTCAGCTGGACATAACCAGTGTGCTAAGTGTAGGCAGAGAATCACGCTCTGTTACAGCCTTTCTATATACCCCATTTATCCTAATGTAAAACTAATATGATATTTTAAAAGTTAAAATTGTGACATGTATCTCAATTAGCTACCCATGGCCCATCTAAGCAGAGGCAGTAGGCTGGGTGCAAGGGAGCCATGGGGCCCACAGTGAGAGATGGGAACCCACAGACATCCTACGAGGTGGGCCAGAAGTTAGGGAAGCCCAGCTCTGGTCTGAAATGCCCATGAGAGTGGCTCCAGAACTTTCCCACATTGAAGACTCCTGGCTTCATTACTTGACAACATGGCCTCAAATCTTCCTGTCCTTGTGGGAAATGCATTTCTCAGGAAATTATTCTATAGCCAGTGTTTCTCAAAATTGCATTTGAATACCAGAGATGTTCAAAGCAGGGCAGAGGATGCAGTGATGCCCACTGGGGCCCGTTGAGGGGCTTCTGGGTTAGTTTCTGGTGTTGCACTAGGGAGGCAGGAAAGCGGGCATGCTGGTTTGTGAAAAGGGCCATGAAAAGTGTTTCCCTCCTGTTGAAATGTACACACATATTATTGCCTATTTTTCCCCATAATCACTCACTCAAACCAAAGCCTTATTACTTTAAAAAAAAATGCTAGCGCATCCTAACAATAGTCCATAATTACTTTGCAAATGATTCTCGGGAGTAATTATGCCATTAGTCCAAGTGCCTTCTTCCACTTCAAAGATTTCTCTCTCTCTCTCTCCTTGGTGTCATCTGTTTGGCTTAGGAAATGAGAGGGAGCTCCCAGGAGCCTGAGTGATAGGAACCCACGCTGTAGGCACAGGATTCAGAGATGCTTCTCTTAGAGTGTCTATTGTTAAACCAATTATTCCTGCAAATGACACCTTAGCAGAGCACTAAGGCCATCTTCCCAAGGGAAACAGATTAACCATCAGCCTTACAAAATTCAGGCAGCTGCCTCGAAGGATTTCTGGCCACACTAGATAGAGAAAGGGGCCTTAGAACCATCTTTGGCTTTACTGATCAGTTTGGATTGACAGGCTGTGACCATGTGAAGGTCACCCCCTACCCATGGTTAATATATCCAAGTGGGGTTGTTACAGGGAAGGGGCCCTGAACCAGACCCCAAGAGAGGGTTCTTGGATCTCACGCAAGAAAGAATTCATGGCAAGTCCATAGAGTAAAGTGAAAGCAAGTTTATTAAGAAAGTAAAGGAATAAAAGAATATCTACTCCATAGACACAGCAGCCCTGAGGGCTGCTAGTTGCCCATTTTTATGGTTAATTGTTGATATGCTAATTAAGGAGTGGATCATTCATGCCTCCCCTTTATAGACCATATAAAGTAACTCCCTGATGTTGCCATGGCATTTGTACACTGTCTGGGCGCTGGTGGGAGTGTAGCAGTGAGGACGACCAGAGGTTACTCTCGTTACCGTCTTGGTTTTGGTGGGTTTTGGCCAGCTTCTTTACTGCAAGCTGTTTTATCAGCAAGGTCTTTATGACCTGTGTATCTTGTGCTGACCTCCTATCTCATCTGTGACTTGAAATGCTTTAACCATCTAGGAATGCAGCCAAGTAGGTATCAGCCCCATTTTACCCAGCTCCAATTCAAGATGGAGTTGCTCTGGTTCACACGCCTCTGATGGGGTGATCTTCTGTGGTTCCTGTAAATCCTGAAGGGAGGACAAAGTAGCACAGACCACCTTTTTCCGGGTGGCTATCCTATGTTGTGCTCATGGTCTGGGCATTTCACTCATATTAGATAGTAATCTGTGCTGTATTTATTGCCCCCATTTTACAGACAAGAAACTGAGGCTTAAAAAAATGGACTCACACAAGAGTGAAACTCCATCACAAAAAAGAAAAAAAATTAACTCACTGCCCAAGGTCACACAATTGGGAAGCACCAGTGCCAAGATTAACACACAGATCTGTCAACCTGCAAACTCAGTGTTCTTTTCCTTCAACACTCCACGCTATCATTCTAGCTTCAAGAAAACAGGTTGGTCCTGGGTTCAAAGCATCATTCACTGTTGCATGACATTGTCCGAGTAGTAAATTCGCTTCCCTGAGCTTCGGTTTCTCACGTGCAGAATGGAGCTGATGATACTTCCAGCATAAAGGACTACATCAGGAATAGGTTAAAGATGAATGTGGAATGCACCATGATGGAAGAACTAAGGAAACCGTAGTGGTAATCATTTGAGTTTGTGTATCTGAAATTGAACCAGAGGCTCTAAGCTGGCAAAAGCAATACCAAGGCTTTAACGAGCTCAAAGCAGTTTATGCCAAGCTTGTTATAACCATCACTACCACCATGACCACAATCATGACAGGTACCATTTAGTAAATGCTTACAAGAGGCTGGGCATTGTGTAAAGTGTTTGCCTTTATTTAATATTGTTTCTGACTAATATGCCAGCAACAGAGACCTGAAGTAACACTGGCTCATAAACAAAATTGAGATTTTTCTTTTTCTCCTATAAAAAAGTCCAAAGGAAGGCAGTCTATGGCAGTTGTGATGATTCCATAAAACCATACACGCCTAGCCTTCTCCAGTGTTTCTGTCCCAGTATCTTTAGTGAATGGCTTTTATCCTGGAGATTATCCCATAGTCAGAAATGGCTGCAGGAGCCCCAGGCATCATGCCCATGCTTCAGGCAGGAAGAAAGAGGATGAGGTGGTGGGGAAGCAAAACATCCCCTTTAAAGAGCTTTTCCAAATTCCCACCTGATAATTTCTGATTCAATCTCATTGGAAACCCGATCACCAGGGAACTGAAAAATAAGAATTTTTAGCCGAGCAAGACCTAACTTCAAAAATATAGGGCTCTGGCCGGACACAGTGGCTCACACCTGTAATCCCAGTACTTTGGGAGGCCAAGGCGGGTAGATCGTCTGAGGTCAGGAGTTCGAGACCAGCCTGGCCAACATGGTGAAACCCTGTGTCTACCAAAAATAGAAAAATTAGCTGGGCGTGGTGGCCCATGCCTGTAATCTCAGCTACTCAGGAGGCTGAGGCAGGAGAATCACTTGAACCTGGCTGGTGGAAGTTGCAGGGAGCCAAGATCATGCCACTGCACTCTAGCATGGGTGTCAGTGAGACTCCATCTCAAAAATAAAATAAAATAAAATAAAATAAAATAAAATAAAATAAAATAAAATAAAATAAAATAAAATAAAATAAAATAAAATAAATATAGCTCTGTAACTAAAGAAAAAGAGATTGGACATTGGGTAGTATCTTAGTCCATTTGTGCAGCTATAACAAATTACCATAGACTGGGTGGCTTAAACAACAAATATTTATTTCTCACAGTTCTGGAGGCTGGGAAGTCCAAGATCACAGTGCCAGCAGCTTGGTGTCTGGTGAGGGCCCAGTTCCTGGTTTGCAAATGGCTGCCTTCTCCTTATATCCTCACACAACAGAAAGAGAGCTAGAGAGCTCTCTGGGGTCCCTCTTATAAGGGCACAACTCCCCCTTCACCCTCATGACTTAAATCACCTCCTGTAGTAAATTCCTATCATTTTATGTTGCATCTGTATCCATTCTGAATATATTTAACTTTTTCAAACCTGAAGCAGGACTCACTCCTCCTTGACATGGTTTCTAGTTCTACACCTCCTTCCAGTTCCTCCATGTGGTCAATCCAGATATCTATGTGTAATGACAATGATACAACAAAGGTTCCTGCCTAGGCCTTAGAGGTAGAAAATCATACTCAAATGGCCCAAGGCAGTAGCCAGAGATAAGAACAGAGTACAGCCATCTTTCCCGCCTAACACATGTGGCTCCCCATTCTCCTACCACTTCCTTTAAACAGATCATCAGGCATTTGAGAGCTTAAAGAGAGACCCTGATATGTTTTGGCTCTGTGTTCCCACCCAAGTCTCACTTTGTAGCTCCCATAATTCCCATGTGTTATGGGAGGGACCCTGTGGGAGATGATTGAATTATGGGGGTGGGGATCTTTTGCATGCTGTTCTTGTGATAGTGAATGGGTCTCATGTGATCTGATGGTTTTAAAAATGAGAGTAGCCCTGCACAAGCTCTCTTTTTGCCTGCTGCCATCCACATAAGATGTGACTTTCTCCTCCTTGCCTTCTACCATGATTGTGAGGCTTCCCCAGCCATGTGGGACTTGAGTCCAATTAAACCTCTTTCTTTTGTAAATTGCCCAGTTTTGGGTATGTCTTTATCAGCAGTGTGAAAATGGATTAATACAGACCCACACCATATTCCCTTATATATACTGTTGGTTGCCTCTCTCTCTCTCTCTCTCCCCCCACCCTCCTGATTCTTCATTCCTTCCTCATGTGACACAAGAATGGAGAACTCCTCTCCCAACTCATCGAGTCCTCCCTGCTCAGGATCTGTCAGTAAGAAATCTTTGAGCTTGTTTCCTATTATGGTAGTATGTTGAATTTGTGCCTTCCTTCTGAAGAACCAGGGGCTACCCCAGGCCAGGTTTTTTCCAGGATGCCAGAGAGAACACAAAGTTGCGCTCCTAGAACCAGAGTGATGGTCAGGCAGGTATAAACTGGATGAGTCAAACAAGAACCACAAGGGCATCTGCCAGTAAGAAACCAGCCCACTTTTCTCATAGAACTGAAGCTTAAGAAACTTGCATTTGTCCTACCTGAGTTCCTCTCTCAGGAGACTGACCATCAGGCCTCCCAGCTGGTATCAACCAACTGAGACTTTCTGGATCACCACATTCCAGTATTGAGATGCACCTGCCGCCTGTTGACTAACACCTCTTCCTTACCCCTCCCTAATTCCTGTTTTCTGACACATAGTGTGATGGTGAACATTGAGTGTCAACTTGATTGGATTGAAGGATACAAAGTATTGATCCTGCGTGTGCCTGTGAGGGTGTTGCCAAAAGAGATTAACATTTGAGCCAGTGGACTGGGAGAGGCAGACCCACCCTCAATCTGGGTGGGCACCATCTAATCACTGCCAGTGCAGCTAGAATAAAGTCAGAAGAACGTGATAAGACTAGACTGGTTTAGTCTTCTGGCCTACATCTTTCTCCCACGCTAGATGCTTCCTGCCCTCAAACATCGGACTCCAAGTTCTTCAGCTTTTGGACTTGGACTGGCTTCCTTGTTCCTCAGCTTGCAGTTGGCTTATTGTGGGACCTCACATTGTGATTATGTGGGTCAATACTCCTCCATGAACTTCACTTCATATATACACCTATCCTATTATTTCTGTCCCTCTAGAGAACCCTGACTAATACACATAGCTACATTCCTTCCCCACTATATAAACCCCTAACTTTAATTGGTTAAGGAGATGGACCACAAGCACTACAATGAGAGGTAGATCCAGACAGCGGATCTACCCACTCTGAATGACTGCCAAGGAGGTTTATCATTTTGGTAACTATTTAAATCTGCAGGTTGCTGTACATCATTTTCTGTTTATCTATAATTATGAATCTATGTGATCCATATACATGCAATGATGTGTCTATAGGATGACTACTAAGGCAGATGCCTCCTTATGACTGCTTGATTGATTGATTGATTGTGGTTGGTTGCTCTCCCAGATTTGAGTTAGGTGGGTAGGTATTCGACCTACAAAAGAGATGCCCTCTGGCTGGGCATGGTGGCTCACAGCTGTAGTCCCAGGCAGAAATGGGTTAATCAGCTTACATTCCCCCTTGGCAGCTGTTCCCAAACTTTTGTCCTCTTCATCCTAAGTCTATCAGGCGGCAGCCCTACTCACAAAACCATATAGAGAGTGCTGGAGCCAGTTCAGCTGAGAGAACACCCATGGATGGCTTCACCTTCCAGTCTCCTGCCCCTACACATCCCTCCCCAGTGATAGTCCCCTTAGTACCAGAGCTGAACTCTCACTTCTGGTGTCTGAAAGGCTCAGGAATTTTAATAAGAATCTTATTGGATTCTTATTATTCTTGTTCTATAAGGCATCTTATAATGAACGTGGCAAACCCATTGGGGATTTCCAATCTTGGAGAAGCCTCCATCTCCCCCACCCATCCGCAGGCCCCATCCACCTTACCTGCTGTGTCACTCTTAGTTGATTCCATTCACCCCAGTTTATAAAGAAAACACAGTCCATTCCCAATGGAAACTCACTCCATTCCACCCCACCACCCCACCTTCCCTTCGTTCCCATGACATACACCTGTGGCTTTATCTAACCCTGCACCCCTCCTTACCTTCGATCTCCCAGGAAGAGGTGAACCTTCTCCAGGTCAAGGCTTGTGGGCCAGGCACGGTGGCTCACACCTATAATCCCAGCACTTTGGGAGGCCGAGGGAGGCAGATCACCTGAGGTCAGGAGTTCGAGATCAGCCTGGCCAATGTGGTGAAACCCGTCTCTACTAAAAATATAAAAATGAACTGGGCATGATGGCAGGCACCTGTAATCCCAGCTACTCAGCAGGCTGAGGCAGGAGAATCACTTGAACCCAGGAGGCGGAGGTTGCAGTGAGCCAAGGTCGTGCCACTGCACTCCAGCCTGGATGAAAGAGCAAGCCTCCATCGCCCCCCCAAAAAAAAGGCTTGTCCCACATCTCCAGGCTCCATGCCCCTTGGCTTCTCATTCTCATATCCACCCTGCATGGCACAGCTTCTCAAAGTGCTATCTGAGAGCCTCTACATCTAAATAGGCTGAAATGCTTCTTAATGATGTAGATTCCAGCCAGGCGCAGTGGCTCATGCCTGTAATCTCAGTGCTTTGGGAGGCCAAGGCACAAGAATCCCTTGAGCTCAGGAGATCTAGATCAGCCTGGGCAACAAGGTGAAACCCAGTGTCCACAAAAAATACAAAAATTAACCAGACATCGTGGCAAATGCCTGTCGTCCCAGCTATTAATACTCAGGAGGCTGAGGCAGGAGGATTGCTTGAGCCCAGGAGTTTGAGGCTGCAATGAGCTGTGATTGTACCACTGCACTCATCCTGTGCACAGAGTGAGACTCTGTCTCAAAAAAAAAATGCAGATTCTGACCAGGCATGTGGCTTACACCTGTAATCTCAGCATTTTGGGAGGCTGAAGTAGGAAGGAGGTTTCAGTTTCAATGTCCACTTCTGTGTCCAAATCTCCCCTTTTTTTGAGAGATGGGGTCTTGCTATGTCACCCAGGCTGGAGTGCAGTGGTGCCATCATAGATCATTGCAACCTCAAACTCCTGTGCTCAAGTGATCGTCCCTCCTCAGCCTCCCAAGTAGCTGAGATTATAGGCATGCACCACCATGCTTGGCTATATTTTTTTATTTTTATTTTTTGTAAAGACCACATCATGCCATGTTCCCCAGGCTGGTCTCGAACTCCTGGCCACAAGTGATCCTTTCACCTTGGCCTCCCAAAGTGCTGGGAATACAGGCATGAATCACTATGCTGAGCCCCAGATGTCCCTTTTGTAACGACTCCAGTCATGCTGGATTAGGGCCCACCCTAATGACCTTCTCTTAACTTGACCACATCTGCAAAGACCCTATTTGCAAATAAGGTCACATTCTAAGATACTAGAGGTTAGGGCGTCAACATATCTTTTGCAGGCAGGCACAATTCAATCCACAACAGTTATCAAACCTTGGAAATGACATCCCATCATTTTTGCCATATCCTGTTTATTAGAAGCAAGTCATAGGTCCAGCCCTGACTCAAGGACAGGGGATCACACGTGGGCATGGATGTCAGGAGGTAGACAGCATCAAGAGCCACTTTAGAAGCTGTCTCCATGACCCATATCCATAAACAGGGCTTGAATGAGCAGTCTGTTATCTATTGTACTTCTACTGCAATTGTTTGTGAATTTATTTCTACGTTCCTCCAGACTGTGGGCTTCCCGAAAGTAAGGCTCACATCAAATCCATTACTAAAACCTTCCTAACACCTAACGCCAGACTCGGCACATGATGTGGTAGGTGCCCAGTGAATATTTATTGAATAAACGAATAAATAAGTAAATGAATGAGAAGCAGATAATGTTTCTCTCTGTCAAAGGGAAAAATTACTCCTAAAATCTTAGCAGGGGAGCATTGCAATAGGCCATTTGCCATTCTGTGGCTGTGATTAAACGGATTCTCCTCCAGCCAGCCCAATCTTAACTATTGATCAGCAAACTAAACACTTGTTTATTTAAGGGGAGAAAGGCAGCATTGTCTGCATACAAAGAATTCATGGAACAAGTCAGATGCCTGATGAGTAATTTTCCCTGCTGTTTAATAAGACCCATGAGGTACATCTGTTTCAATCACTTTGATTGAAACTAAAAACAAGCTCAAACAAGCTGCCTAATACAGCCTCTACCTGACAGGTGTAGAGGGAACGATTATATTGTCTCTTTCCATCCCTGGAAGCAATGAATGAAAGCCCACATGACTGGCAGCTTCTGGAAGGAGGCGGGGAAAGGAGCAGATCAGAGAAAACTGATTCCACAGGGCAGGCTGTGAATGGTGTGTGAGGAGCTCAGCTGGAGTTCCTGATGGGAGGAGAATGAGGGCTGAGGCCAGGGCATTAATTGGGATCTTGTACTCAGAAAAGGAATTAGACAAAAAGATCTGCCTGCTCTTGACAGTCACGTGAAACACAGCAGATTAATAGTAGTAAGCCAATTTGTCACAATCAGTATCCTCAGAGCATATGTGGGAAGTGGTGTCTATTATTCTGGACGGACTAGTGAACTGGAATTCAGGAGGTGTTGGTTGGAATCCTGTCTCTGTCCTTTGCCAGCTCCGTAAACCAAAAAGTGTCTGAGACGAGTCTCCATTGATTTAGGTTTATTTTGCCACGGTTGAGGATGCACCGAAGAAAAACAGACAAAAGTTACAGTAGGATCTGTGGCCTGTTCATTCTTCAAATAGGATTCTGAGGACCCTAATAGTTAAAGGGGGCTGGGTGCAGTAGCTCATGCCTGTAATCTCAGGACTTTGGGAGGCTGAGACGGGTGGATCCCCTGAGTTCAGGAGTTTGAGACCACCCTGGCCAACATGGTGAAACCCCATCTTTACTAAAAATACAAAAATTAACCAGGCGTGGTGGCAGGCACCTGTAATCCCAGCTACTGGGGAGGCTAAGGCAGGAGAATCACTTGAACCCGGGAGGTAGAGGGTGCAGTGAGTCAAGATCGCACCATTGTAATCCAGCCTGGGCAACACAGCAAGACTCCGTCTCAAAAAAAAAAAAAAAAGAGGAAAGAGCAGGCAGGAAGGGAAGGAGGAAAGAAGAAAAGGGGAGGACAGATGGGGGGTGACAGGTGGCGATATTCCTGTGAGGCTTTGATCAGCACTCACTGAATTTGCATATTACATGTGAAAAGAGACAACAGGGTCAGGGGGTCAATTACGCATTCATCTAGCTCTGAGTAGATCTACATTTTATACAAGATAAAGTGAGTGTGTGAAATTACAGCTGTGTTTGTGGACAAAGGGAAGGCTGTGTTTGCATGACTCTGTTTCCCAAGCTTAACTCTCCCTTTGGCATAGTGAGTTTAGGGTCCCGAGATTTTATACCCCTTTCACAGTTCCATGACCTAAGGACACTGGCCTGAGCCCTCAGTCTCTCCAACTATAAAATGGAAATAATGGTTCTCATGGAGAAATGACATTGCAGAAGTTTGCATATTATAATGTCTGTGAAAAGGCCCACTCAACACAGAGCCCAGCTCAGAAATGCTTCTCAAGACATATTCAGTCAATTGGCTTCGTGTTGCCTTAGTCAAGCTGAGCCTCTATCATTTGGAATGAAGTTTAACAAGGATTTCTATTTCCTATTTATTTATTTATTTATTTTGAGACAAGAGTCTCACTCCATCACCCAGGCTAGAGTGCAGTGGCGTGATCTCAGCTCACTGCAAACTCTACCTCTTGAGTTCAAGTGATTCTCCTGCCTCAGCCTTCCAAGTAGTCGGGATTACAGGCACGTGCCACCATGCCTGGCTAAGTTTTGTATTTTTAATAGAGATGGGGTTTCACCAAATTGGCCAGGCTGGTCTTGAACTCCTAACCTCAGGTGATCCACTCTCCTCGGCCTCTCAAAGTGCTGGGATTACAGGTATGAGCCATTGCATCCAGCCTGGATTTCTACAGAATAATTCTTTTGGGCTGAAGGACTAGGGGGAAATCAGTGTGTCTTTTCTGCAGAGCTGCATCATTAGCCCTTGCTTCTGTGGCTTTGTGGTTTTGTCCTTGTATTAGTCAGTTCTTGCATTGCTATAAAGAGATACCTGAGACAGGGTAGTTTGTAAAGAAAGGGGGTTTAATTGGCTAACGGTTCTGCAGGCTGTACAGAAGGCATGGCACTGGCATCTGCTCGGCTTCTGGGGAAGCCTCAGGAAACTTACCATCATGGTGGAAGGTGAAGAAGGAAAAGCAGACTCATCGCACATGGCCAGAGCAGAAGGAAGAGGCAGGGGGAAGATGCTACACACTTTTAAACAACTAGATCTCACGAGAGTTCACTCTCTGTCACGACACAGTAAGAAGCAGGAAATCCATCCTCATGATTCAATCACCTCCCACCGGGCCCCACCTCCGACATTGGGGATTACAATTGGACGTGAGATTTGGGCAGGGACACAGACCCAAACCATATCAGTCCTTTTATCATATCTATGTGCTTGCATATGGGTGCATGTGTACACATGTGTGTGCATGTATGTGTATGTGTTCACATTCATAGTTCCACATACATGTGTGTATTCAGTATCTGGGTCTCCAGCAATTACTTGTGCTGTCAAAGACTTCAATAATAACAGGTTCTCATTCATATGCTTAAAAAGTCAATCTCATGGAGGCAGAAAGTAGAGTGATGATTCCCAGAGGCTGAGAAGGGTGGAAGGACAGGGATGAGAGATTGGTTAATAGGTACAAAAATATAGTTACAGAAGGAATAGGTGCTAGTGTTTGATAGCACGGTAGAGTGACTACCGTTAACAGTAATTCATTGTATATTTCAAAATAGCTAGAAGAGAAGAATCAGAAAGTTCCCAAAACAAAGACATGATAAATGTTTGAGGTGATGGATATTCTAATTACCCTGATTTGATCATTACACATTATACAATATATCAAATGTCACATGTAGCCCATAAATATGTATAATTATTACAGAGCAATAAAAAAGACTTTTGATGGCCAGGCACAGTGGCTCATGCCCATAATCCCAGCACTTTGAAGGCTGAGTCAGGCAGATCATGAAGTCAGGAGTTCGAGACCAGCCTGACCAACATGGTGAAACCCTGTCTCTACTAAAAATACAAAAATTAGTCAGGCATGGTGGTGCGTGCCTGTAATTCCAGCTACATGGGAGGCTGAGGCAGGAGAATCACTTGAACCCAGGGGGCAGAGTTTGCAGTGAGCTGAGATCATGCCACTGCACTCCAGCCTCAGCAACAGAGCAAGACTCCATCTCAAAAAAAAAAAGAAGAGTTTTGATAATGGGTATGCATTAAGTCCTAACAAAAGCAGGGTGATGATAGCCCATTTCTGGGGGTTGTGTTGACCTCATCACATGGAAAATCATCTGTCTACATCCACCACTTAGGTAAGATATCATGTCATGTTTAAGAGCACAGGGCCTGAGTTCAAATGTCTGCTCTACCCTCTCATGGTGATTCAGAACATAGAAAGAAATTATTTAGGCAGATAGTGATGGTAAGAGTCCTTGGAGGAATTTCCCTTTTAACAAAAAAAGGCAGCTCCCAAATAATTTCTTTTCTAACAAAGAGCAGCCTGTAAAATCAAGCTGCAGACACAGAAAAGCAAGCTGGAAGCTTGCACAGGTGAATGCTGGCAGCTGTGCCATAGAAAAGGGCTACCTGGGGGCCAGGCATGTTCAACATGGAGGCTCCATCTTCCCTTTTCTTTGTCACCACGTGTACAGTAAAGAAACGGGCAACATGATGCTGGCCAGGTAGATAACCCATCTGCGTAAAAAAAGATTAGGGACAGTACCAAGCGGGAAATCCACCCCCATGATTCAATCACCTCCCACCAGGCCCCACCTCCAATGCTAGGGATTACAATTGGATGTGAGATTTGAGCAGGGACACTGACCCAAACCATATCATATGAGAAATTCGCACCCTATGCAGATGGCACACCTAGCACTAACCAGTTTTTCATGCTTTATGCAAATGACACACTGGTCCAACTAATCTCTCGCGCCCTATGTAAATCAGACACCGCCTCCTCAAGCTCATCTATAAAGCCTCCTGCATTTCACCCTGGAAGCAGCAACCCACTTCTCTGGGATCCCTCTCTACCGCAGAGATCTCTTCTCTTTATTTTGCCTATTAAACTTTCACTCTGAACCTCACCCTCTGTGTGTCCACATCCTAGTTTTCCATAGCCATGAGACCACAAATCTCAGGTATTTACCAGACAACAATGCTGCTTCAATGGGACTTTGAGCCAGTTTCTTACCCTCTGTGCCTTAGTTTCCACATCTGCAAACCAGAGGTAGTCACGGACCCACCTCATAGAGTTGTGATGCGGATTAAATGAATTAGGCTTAGTTCAGCATCACAGCCCACACAGCGGGCATCCTGGTCCTAACATGGCTGTGTTCTGCATTGCTTGGATGACTCTAGGAGGCAGATCACTGTCCTTCCTTTCAATGTGCACCCTGAGGAGAGCTGCTTTATCTAGTACCCAACATGCAATCCATGCAGGTTCAGCAGATGAAAATGAATGAATGAGTAAATGCAAAGAAATGCACCTGCTGAGTCCACTGAGAAAGGGAAAACCCAGTCTCTGTGTTAAATCTTCTACAAAGCAGTATATGTACATTTGTCTATCACTCAACAGGGATAATACTAATTACTCTTCCACCTTTTTGTGTCCTACTTATTACTTTGCACTTTCCCTGCATTATTTCAATCATCTAATAATACTGACAAACCAGGTGTGATGGTGTGTGCCTCTAGTCCCAGCTACTCAGGAGGCTGAGGCAGGAGGGTTGCTTGAACCCAGGAGTTTGAGGCTACAGTGAGCTATGATTGAGCCACTGTACTCCAGCCTGGGCAACAGAGCAAGACTCCATCTCTAAAAATAAATAAATATAGATATAGATATAAATGAATATATCAGTGATTATTATCTTTCCTTTACAGACATTAAAAAAAAACTATATAAATTAAGACTTTTCCAGGCACAGTGAAGGAAGGCACTGACCAGTATTTTAGATTCAAGGGCTACCTTGGTAGTAAAGGTGATGCATGAGTGATAAATAGGACATAGGCACTGATGTGGTGTCAAACAGCTGCAACTCCAGTGGGGACCACTGGGGCACATTGCCTTTTCCTTCCAAAGCAGAACTGGGCTGACAGTAAAAGCCAGAACATGGCAGAAAGAATCTTAGGTGGCATCAGGGTGGGTGTAACACCAAGGCCTTGCCTAGGTGGGAAATTAGGATCTCATCAAGCTGAGAAGTTCAGGAGCAGGCAAGTTAGCAAGGAATTCAAAAATCAGGTTGGCCAAACCCAACCCTCTGTGCAACCCATGAACCACCCTTTTGTGGTAAATAAGCACATAAAGATAGCACTACTATGTCCTGGAGCATGTGCCTGACACCAAGGGTCCAGAGATCCATGAGAAATGACCCCCTCTCCTTTCACAGAGTCCTTGGTCTGGGCCCAATCAGTAGAGTGCAGAGAAGTGCAAGAGGATGAGACTGTGCAGAGATGGGGTCAGCACAAGGAGCTACGGGATGTTAGAGGAAAGTGCCCACCCAGCCAGGGAACAGAGGAACAGCAGTTCCATTGTTTAACAAGCCATCTCATTGAATTGTTTGTGTGCATTCCTTGTTTCTCCATCACTTCTCACTATGGCTTAAATGTGTTCCCTCCAATATTCATGTGTTGAAACTTAATCTCCATTGTAGTGGTACCAAGAGGTGTTCAAGTGCTCACCTTCCCCAGGAAGCCCCTCGTATTGGGCCAGCTCTCAATGATCTCTCAAAATCACTGAGGAAGTGATTAATCACCGGGGAAGTGATTAAGTCATTAAAGCTCTGCCCTCGTGAATGGATTATTATAAAAGGGCTCAAGGTTAAAGGGAGCACTCTCTCACCCTTCTGCCATGTGGGAACACAGCATTTCTCCTCTCCTGGGGATGCAGCCACCAGATGCCCTCTTGGAAATGGAAACCAATTCCTCACCAGACATTAAACCTGCCAGCATCTTGGTCTTGGACTTCCCAGCCTCCAGAACCATGAGAAATAAATTCCCATTCTTTGTAAATTACCCAGTCTGTGATATTTTATCATAGCAGCACAAATGAACTAAGACACTTCTGTTGTGTCCACAAGGCCTAATGCAAGCAGAAACAAAATAAGGGCTCAGGGCTTGTTGTTAAATGAAGAGAAGAATCCAACAAGAAAACAGATTCTGATTCAACTAATTTTGAGCTCTTACGAATTATTTCATCTAACCCCCTCTCCCCAGCAACCCCATAGGTAATATAATTGTCTCCATTAACAGATGAATCAGCTGAAGCTCAGAAAGGCTACATGATGTGCCCAAGTTCACACAAACAGTACATGGAAGAGCCTATGAGAAAACTAAAAACAAAACCAACTTAGTTCTCCCATGCACTTTCCACCAGGCCAGGCAGCTTGTTTTTCTTTCTTTTTTCTTTTCTTTTTTTTTTTTTTTTTTTTGAGATGGAGCCTCGCTCTGTCGCCCAGGGTGGAGTACAGTGGCTGCAATCTCGGCTCACTCCAAGCTCCGCCTGCCGGGTTCACGTCATTCTCCTGCCTCAGACTCCTGAGTAGCTGGGACTACAGGCTCCCCCCACCACACCTGGCTAATTTTTTGTATTTTTAGTAGAGACGGGGTTTCACTGTGTTAGCCAGGATGGTCTTGATCTCCTGACCTCATGATCCACCTGTCTCGGCCTCCCAAATTGCTGGGATTACAGGCGTGAACCACCTCACCCAGCCCCAGGCAGCTTGTTAAATACATGCATATTGCACACTTTGTTTTGCCCTCTACTCATGCTGTCTAAAGGGTATTTTGTAGGAGGAAACTAAAGGAAATGTATCCCCCCTGTCTTTTGGCTGGGGAATAGAATGTTCTTGTGATTGAGCAGGACTGGACAGTTTATGGGGTGAGGAAAATGGCTGGCCTGGGCAGCTAATGGAAGCCCGACCATGAACCAGCATCCCCATGACAGCAAAGACATGTCTACTGTCAACAAGACACTCATATGGCCCAAAGCCCTGGGGCAGCCATTCCCTTCTGGCCATCCCCAGTGCAAGACTCTTTGAAAATGTCCCTTTCCTCATCTTGTCAAAATCCACCTCCTGCATAACTGGGAAGCTGTCAGTGTGATCTATAACCCCCAGGCAGGCCTGGAATATGAGCTAAATTGCCTGAGTCACTAGCAAAAATAGAGTCATTCTGCAGGAAACTGGAAATCAATTCTTGTCATCACTGTACAGAACTCCTTTATCAAGAGTTCCAGCTCACCATGTAATGCAACCAAGAACTTGAAGGCCAATACAAACAACAAGAGAAAGTACTGTGTGTGTGTGTATATGTGTGTGAAAGAGAGAGAGAGAGAGAGAGTATTTATCCAAAAACATATCAACATTCAAAGACCAAGTCAAGGCCCCTCCAGCTGATAGAAGACCCCAGTATCCAGAGGATGGAGATGTTGTATTCAAGGGAAAGTTGAGGACCATGTAAGCCATGCACAGTCAACTTGACCATGACCTCTGCCTGTGCTGAGTTATTGCAAAACAAAGGACAGTAATAATAACCCTCCACTTTTGCACAGCACTCTGACATTATCAAGGAATTTTCTGGTGTGTTTCCCCAATTCTTAGCTTGAAGGGTTTTGGTTTGCTTTTGGTCTGTGATGCACTTTGCTTGCATTGTATGAGTCTTTGTTTTGTAGTTTGAGAGGCAACAAGATTCTAGGAGATATCTAAAAGAGCTGAGTTCAGGTTATCACTCTTAGTTATGCACATTTACACACACACACACACACACACACACGCGCACACACACAATCTTAGAAAAAGTGCCAAATTTTCCTGAACTTCATTTTTAAAAATATTTTCCATAAAATACAAAAAGCAGCACACACCAGTTGGGGCGCGGTGGCTCACGCCTGTAATCCCACCACTTTGGGAGGTGGAGACAGGCAGATCACTTGAGGTCAGGAGTTCGAGACCAGTCTGGCCAACATGGTGAAACCCCGTCTCTACTTTAAAAAATACAAAAATTATCCAGGCGTGGTGGCAGTTGCCTATAATCCCAGTGACTCAGGAGGCTGAGGCTTGAGAATCACTTGAACCCAGGAGGTGGAGGTTGCAGTGAGCTGAGATCGTGCCACTGCACTCCAGCCTGGGTGACAGAGCAAGACCTTGTCTCAAAAAAAAAGAGTACACACCACAGAGTTATGATGAGTAAGGAAAACAAGCTTGTACAAGGAGAACTGTCTTGTCAATTTGCAATGATACACAATGATTAGTTGCTGATGTTCATATAGCCACTGACTCATTAGGCAAATGGGTAAACTGAGCCCCAAAGAACTGAAATGAGCTGTCTAAAACTAGTTCATGTGGAAAATATGAGAAAGAACTTAACATTTATGTTAGATTTATAAGAAAGAACTTAACATTTATGTTAGGTTTATAAAACAGTTACTTGTCTCTTATGCATTTTGGATAAGGGCCTAAGAAAACATTCTCCTCCTTCTGCTAAGGAAGACGTTTGAAGACCTTGGAGAAGAGCTCACAAAATAGGAATCAGCAATCTTAGTCCTATTCTCTATCCTTCTTAGTGGTTTTAATAATCTCTCCCATGAGAAGAATCATTCTAGAGGTTTATTAATTTATGTATTTATTTACTGATTTATTTAGGTACAGGGTCTTGCTCTTCACCTAGGCTGGAGTGAAATGATGCCTTCATAGATCACTGCAGCCTTGATCTCCTAGTCTCAAGCGATCCTCCTCCTTCAGCCTTCCAAGTAGCTGGGGCCACAGGTGTGCACCACCACATCAGGCTAATTTTTTTTTTTTTTTTAGCAGAGATGGAATCTCGCTATGTTGCCCACACTGGTCTCAAACTCCTGAGCTCATGCGATCCTCCCACCTCGGCCTTCCAAAGTGCTGGAATTATAGGCATGAGCCACACTGCACCTGGCCGAGAATTCTGAATATTACAGGCTCATACTATCAAACTCCCCTCCATGATCACTAACAGGAGTCTACACATGGGAACGAAGGCATCTAACAGCTGCTGTCACACACGTACTTATCAATATCTCACCCTCCCATGGCTTGGCTCAAGTGCCCGTCTCTCCCAGGAAGCCTCTCTTATTGTGCCAACCCTCAATGATCTCTTGAAATCATTACTTTGTCCCAGTTATTTGGTACCTATTTCCTGCTTTTTTTCCATATTTCTTTGCATATGTGAATCTTGCCTCCCAATCTGACCATAAGTCCCTTCAGGGAGGGGACCCCACCTATCTCCTTGAGTGTCCAGGCTATGCTATGGATTAGGGTTGCCAAGAGATGTCCAGGAAATCTCTGATGAGGATGAGGGTAATGAAGTATTTCCATTTCTCTCTGGGCATAAATAGCCGTAGGTCTCGTGGAGGGGGCAGGGCTAAAAGTCACAGAGGTAGCAGATTACCACCCCCCCCACCCGCCATGATCGCAGTCCGTTAAATAGGTATTCACCCCAAAAGCTTTGACCACATGGGGTTCTGCATTATGCTGGGGTCTCACAACACGGCTGGAAGAAAAGGAGAAGAGTCAAATCAGTTGTAGAATGACTGGCTCTGGGAGAGTTAACCTGGGTTCTGTAGACAGGGCCCAGGACCACAGCGAACTAAAGCATAGTTCAGGAGTGCATGGAGGTCCAAGGAAGCCCATGCAGGGGGCAGAACACTGATTAGTAGCAGATGACACTCAATGTTGACAGAGAGCAACTTCACAGTACCAGGCATCAGGACACAGACTGGGCACATGAGGGAAGCCCAAGGGAGACGACTGGTGTAATCGAGGCTGACTCCACTTTTAATGTTTGACTGATGATAGCTTTCAAGTCTCACTACGTCTCCTTCCCCTTCTGCCCACATCTCAGCAAGATGATGAGAAAGCCTGGGCTCTCCCTGAGTTGGCATATGTGGGAAGTTTAAGTCATACAAGCCTCCACCCCCATGTGCATGGGAACTCTCACTGTGGGCCCTGACCTCTAGGCCACCTGCTATGAACCGAATTCTGCCCTCCAAAATCCATATGTCGAAGGCGTAACTTCCAGTAGGATGGTATTTGGAGATGCGGCTGTTTGGGAGATGATTACATTTAGATGAGGTCATAAGGATGGGGTCCCCATGATGAGATTAGTGTCTTTATAAGAAGACACCACAGAGCTTGCTTGCTCCCTCTCTCTCTCTCTCTGTCTTATGAGGACACAGCAGGAAGGTAGCTGCCCACAAGCCAAGATGAGAGCCCTCACCAGAATCTGGCCATGCTAACACCCTGATCTTGGACTTCTTGGGCTCCAGAACTATGTAAATTTTTATTGTTTAAGCCACTCAGTCTATGATATCCTACTATGGCTGCCTGAGCTGACTATGACACTACCATAACACCCCAAGACAGTCTTCTCTCCCTGCTCTCTCATGCCATTGCCAGACCAGCTTGAGAGCATACCCTGTTCCCTCCAGAAAGCCTTATTACCTGGGTAATAAATCCTCTCATACTCTCTTAGTGTGTGTGTGGCATCATCAGCCTTGATAATATATAAGCCAAATTCTGGGGGCAGGGAGTAGCCATCTCACCTTTGCAAGGTGAACACAGCAACTAGCAAGCCCCAAAGAGGACTTCTGACTGCCACAGTCAAACAAGTCAGTGATCATAGCTGGACTGACATGGATCAGAGGTCAAGAAACACTAAATTTGAGAAGATCCACGCAACCTTAAGCTCCCACGAGACCAATGGTGGGAGTGTTCTGGGGCTGATTCGGGTAACTGCAGGGCTGAGTCTACAAGTAGAGGCAGGAAGATTGCCACCTGGGAGGGGCTGAGGAAGCAGGGGTTTTATTTAGTACAATATGGTTATGTAGAGGGATTCTCTCTCTAGGGAAGATTATGGCACAGCCCTAGCCATGCCCACCAGTAACCTTTGGAGCAAAGCATTTAAGTCAAAAGCTGAGAAAAGGCCATTGCAGCAGCTCATGCCTGTAATCCCATCAATTTGGGGGGCTGAGGCAGGTGGATCACTTAAGGTCTGGCCAACATGGTGAAACCCCAACTCTACTAAAAATTAACCGGGCGTGGTGGCAGGTGCCTGTAATCCCAGCTACTCAGGAGGCTGAGGCAGGAGAATCGCTTGAACCTGGGAGGTGGAGATTTTAGTGAGCCGAGATCATGTCACTGCACTCCAGCCTGGGTGTCAGAGTGAGACTCTGACTCAAAAAAAAAAAAAAAACAAACTATGGAAAAACTGTAGATTGCTTTCCCCAACTATTCCAAGCCCTGTGTTTCTCCCCTTCTTCTATTTAGGAAAACTAAAATATGCAATCTCCAGTCTCCTTTTCAGTTAGAAATGACAGAGTTTTGGACAAGGAGATATAAACAGAAATTTAGTAGAGAAACCAACCCTTTCAGATTGAAAAGGCAAAGACCAGCAAGGAGAAATTCCTTTGTCTCTTCCTCCTTCTTCCTGCCTGGAATGCAGGTGCAAAGCAGTGCAGTGCAGCAGCTACTTTGTGACCCTGAGGATGGAAGACACACGCTAAGGAAGATGGAGCAGAATTAGAGAAGGACCTGAACCAGCCACGGATTGCTTGCTCATGAGTTTCTGGTTATGTGGGGAAAACAAACTCTTGCATGGTTAAGCTATTGTAGTGGATTTTTCTCTTACTCACAGACAAACATCTTGTCAACTGGCACATCAGCAATGCAAAAAGAGAACCTTACAGATGGCTGGTGGATAATCTCCACCTCTGACTTCTTGCCAACTGGGTGGACTTGGGCAAGTTACTTATCTTTCTAACCCTTAGTTTCTTTATCTGAAAAACAAATACGACAATAGTATTCCTTGCAAAGAGTAGACATCAGACTTAAACGCAAAGCTCTCAGCCCAGGGGCCTGGCACAGTAGAAGCCCTCAATAAATGTAGGATATTTCTGTTAAACTGGGTGTTTCAACAAAGTCTATGCTCCATTTTCCTTAAAAGAACAATTCTGGATAAACTAATTATACCTTTTTCTTTTCTTTTACTTTCAACCATTTAGAGGCTTTTGTGCTACCATGATATTCTTGTTTCGGGATCAGTAGATCACACAAATGAATCCTAAAGACTCACTTGGACAGACACTGAAATTGTCAACTATTACCCCATCCTTAAAATTGAGAACAGTCCCTTTTTAAGTTTTATTTTAGGTTCAGGGAGTATATGTGCAGGTTTGTCATATGGGTAAATTGCGTGTTATGGAAGTTTGGTACAGAGATTATTTTGTCACCCAGATAATACGCATAGTACTCAATGGATAGTCTTTTCATCCTCACCCTTCTCCCACCCTCCACCCTCAAGTAGGCCCCAGTGTCTGTTGTTCTTTTCTTTGTGTCTATGTGTACTCGATGTTTAGCTCCCACTTACAAGAGAGAATATGCGGCATTTGGTGTTTTGTTCTTGCATTAGTTCACTTAGGATAGTGGCCTCCAGCTCCATCCATATTCCTGCAAAGGACAAGATCTCCTTAGTTTTTATGGCTGCATAGTATTCTATGATTTATATGGACCACATTTTCTTTATCCATTCTATCATTAATGGGCATTTACACTGATTCCGTGTCTTTGCTTCTGTGAATAGTGCTGTGATGAACATCCACGCACATGTGTCTTTACGGTAGAATGACTTAGATGCCTTTGGGTATATACCCAGTAATGGGATTTCTGAATTGAATAGTAGTTCTATTTTAAATTATTTAATCAAACTGTTTTATACCATGGCTGAACTAATTTACATTCCTACCATTAGTGTATACACGTTCCCTTCTCTCTACAGCCTCACCAGAATGTTTTTTGTTTTTTGTTTTTGAGATGGAGTTTCACTCTTGTTGCCCAGGCTGGAGTGCAGTGGCGCTTCTTGGCTCACTGCAACCTCTGCCTCCCAGGTTCAAGCAATTCTCCCACCTCAGCCTCCTGAGTAGGTGGGATTACAGGCACCCACCACCACACCCGGCTAATTTTTTGTATTTTTAGTAGAGATGGGGTTTCACCATGTTGGGCAGGCTGGTCTCGAACTCCTGACCTCAGGTGATCCACCCGCCTCAGCCTCCCAAAGTGCTGGGATTACAGGAGTGAGCCACTGCGCCTGATCCAACATATTATTTTTCCAGTTTTGTTTTGCTTTTTGTTTTTTGTTTTTTTGTATTTTTTTTTTTTTTTTGAGACAGGGTCTCACTTTGTTGCCCAGACTGGAGTACAGTGACAGTCACAGCTCACCGCAGCTTTGACCTCCCAGTTTCAAACAATCCTCCCATCTCAGCCTCCCAAGTAGCTGGGATCACAAGCATGTGCTACCACACCTGGCTAATTTTTATATTTTTGGTAGAGACAAGGTCTCACCATGTTGCCCAGGCTGGTCTCAAACTCCTGGGCTCAAACCATTCCCTTGCCTTGGCCTCCCAAAGTACTGGAATTACAGGTGTGAGCCAAGGCACCTGGTCTTGACTTTTCAATGACAGTCATTCTGACTGGTGTGAGATGGTATCTCATTGTGGTTTTGGTTTGCATTTATCTACTGGTTAGTGATGTTCAGCATTTTTGCTATGTTTGTTGGCCGCGTGTATATCTTCTTTTGAAAAGTGTCTATTCGTGTTCTTTGCCCACTTTTTAATGGGGTTGTTTGTTTTTTGAAAAGCAGTCTTTAAAAGGGTATTGAGCGGGTCACAAGAGGAGTGTCAGGATCAAGCCCTTGCATTCTTAGGGACAGTGGATGGTGCTGGTTTTCCATTAAGGAAGCAGAGAGGGCAATTTAGGGAGTAAAATATCAGAGATGTCAGGAAATCCTTCCTGCTGCCCTCTGTCAATAAAATCTTTCTAAAGGGTAATTGAAGCTTTCTTTCCACAATTAACATCCAGCTTTAAATGCAAATCCACTGGGGGCATGAGATGAATGAACACAAATTCTCTTTAAAGTATAGATGACTAGCACTGAGGTCTTTCCGGAAATCAGAGTTTCAATGCAGTGGAGGAAAGTAGAAAATGTGACTGCAGGGAGAGGCAGCCAGGAGCCCAGTGACACACTTTTCAATGTTCACAAATTTTGCCAGAAATTGGTCCTCAGTTTTAATCCAGTAAAAAATCGTGAGAAATAAGTTCTGTCCTTGTAGCATTTTCTGGGCCCGAGACTCAGTGGTTCTCTCCACACAGAGACCACATCCAACCGTGAGCCAAAAATAGCTGCAGGCACTATTCACAATAGCAAAGACAGGGAACCAACTCAAATGCCCATCAATGACAGACTGGATAAAGAAAATGTGGTACATATATACCATGGAATACTATGCAGCCATAAAAAAGGAATGAGATCATGTCCTTTGCAGGGACATGGATGAAGCTGGAAGCCATTATCCTCAGCAAACACAGAACAGAAAACCAGGCACCGCATGTTCTCACTCATAAGTGGGAGCTGAACGATGAGAACACACAGACCCAGGGAGGGAAACATCACACACCAGGGCCTGTCGGTGGGGGACAATGGGAAGGAGAGCATCAGGACCAATAGCAATGCATGCAGGGTTTAAACCTACGTAATGGGTTGATAGGTACTGCAAACCACCATGGCACACGTACACCTATGTAATATACCTGCACGTTCTGCACATGGATCCCGGAACTTAAAATAAAACAAAATTTTTAAGAAGCTATAGAACACATGCTAGGCAAGTGCCCAGTCACCTCCAAGACCCAGGGGAACAAGAAGCCTTCCACCTTCCACCTTGGGATCATCACACAAAGGCTTGCTACGGTCTGCAGACCCCACATCCTAGGAGTCTCACGGCCGGCTGTGTGATGATGTCCACTAGGGCTGGCAGGATCCATCTGGCTGGTGGGGCTGGAGCAGAGAGTGCACACTGAGCACTCACGGACTCGCTGAGAAACCTCCACGCATGGCTGCCAGGCCCTGACCCAGCAGACAAGCCTCCCGTCTCCCTTAAGAGGAAGTCAATTCCTGGTGAAAACAGAAATCCTCCCTCTTAATTTATTTACTTTTTAGAGACAGGGTCTTGCTCTGTCTTCCAGGCTGGAGTGCAGTGACACCATCATAGCTCACTGCAACCGCAGTCTCCTCGCTTCAAGCTATCCTCTGCCTCAAACTCCCAAAGTGTTGGGATTACAGGCAAGCACCACCATGCCTAGCTAATTTTTCTAAGAGATGGGGTCTTGCTATGTTGCCCAGGCAGGTCTCAAACTCCTGGCCTTGAGTGATCCTCCTGCCTCAGACTCCCAAAGTGCTGAGACTAGAGGCATGAGCCACTGTGCCCAGCCCATCCTGTCTTTAAAGCAAAATGTGAATACACACAAACACACATATACACCCACACACACATACACTGACTCCCATATTCCAACATAATCTCCTTTGATCTTCTCAACGGCCCTGTGAACAGTCTGGGCAAATATTATCCCAATTAATGGGTGATAAAAGTGAGGCTCGGCAAGCTCAACTAACTCAGCCAACTCAATCCAATGAGTAACTGCAGGCCCAGGCTCCTGGGATATCACCACTCTCCGCCTTTCTGCGTAATTGCTCTAAATAACTCCCTTATGCTCAGTGCAGAGGATCGTGAAGCCAACTTGCCCCTCAACGGCAGCAGGGAGGTTTTAAATTTTTATGTTTTTAAATGAGGAGATGTTTTCAATTGTTCCCACCTCTGTAAGCCTTCTCCTCTGGATGAAAAGGAATCTGGCTGGCAAGCCTGCCCTGCAGATGGCCACAGCCAAATGCCTAACAGCTTCAGTGCTGCATTTGATTGCGAGCGATGAAGAAAAACAAAGAAATCCTTAAACTGTGAAGGGGCCCGCCTGGCTTCAGGACATTCTCTGGTGCCTATATTCAAGATGTGTGCAATGCTGCCTTTCAACAAGTTTTAGTGCGTGCTTCTCTAGGATCTTTGAAGTTTCTCTGATGGAGAAAAATTTTCTTTAGTTATTGGCTTTTGTAAAAAGCAAAATATACAAGCCTTACGATCTTCAGTCTCACAGCTCATAAATACTTGTGCAGAAGCACAGCCAGGCCCGCAAGGACTTTTCCCCGTTTTCCAGGCAAAATCAAAGAAATGTGTGGCCCAACTACCACCGTCCCCTTAGTCAGAGGGAGAAGGGAACGTGCTGTCTTTGGGGTCTCCAAGTCCCTCCCAGAGACCAACAAGAAGGAGGCTAAGGACAAAGCCACTTTTCTATGTCAGTAAACTCAGGACTCATCAGAGAATCAACACGGCACACAAAATTTCTCTTCTGTTTTTTTTTTTTTTTTTTTGAGACAGAGTCTCACTCTGTTGCCCAGGATGGAGTGCAGTGGCACGATCTCTGCTCACTGCAACCTCCACCTCTCGGGTTCAAGCGATTCTCCTGCCTCAGCCTCCTGAGTAGCCGGGATTACAGGTGCCCGCCACCAAGCCTGGCTAATTTTTGTATTTTTAGTAGAGACGGGGTTTCACCACGTTGGCCAGGCTAGTCTGGAACTCCTGATCTCAAATGATCCACCGCCTCAGCTTCCCAAAGTGCTGGGATTACAAGCGTGAGCCATCGCGCCCGGCCCAGAATTTCCTCTTAACACATCTCCCTGCCCTTTTGCTGAAGCACTGCCTTGCACCCAATGGCAAATGACAATCTTTCTCAAATGTCATTTCTGACCCAGCATTTTCTTTTCAGGAACCTTCCCAGGCTCCCTGAAACCCAGCCCTTTGTATCAAATCAAAACTCCCTAGTCCCAGACCCAAGCGCCTACCTCTCACCTCCCTTCTCAACCTACCCACTGTGGCAGCTCCATGGGGGTCCCCTCTCAACTGACCTCCATGTCTTTGCCTAAATGCTTCCTCCTTCTGTCATACTCAGTGAATGACTCGTGTCCCCAAGCCTTCCTTGTCCTGGGTCCCTCAAGGTCTTCCTCCATCATGGTGTTTGTGAAAATGTCATCTTTGCCTTGGGAATCAGGAAGACCTGAGCTCAAATCCCATCTCTGCCACTTAACGGTTGCTCGAACTTTTTGGATAACATGACAATGAGAACTAAAGTCAACAGGATGACACACGTGCAGCTTCATGCCTGGCACAGAGGAGACATTTTGCCTCATCTGGGTAGAGACACTTATAAAAAAAAAAAAAAACTTTTGACAAATTACATTAAACAGAGTTTTTTGGTTTTTGGTTTTCTTGAGATGGAGTCTCGCTCTGTCGCCCAGGCTGGAGTGCAGTGGTGCAATCTCAGCTCACTGCAACCTCTGCCTCCCGGGTTCAAGTGATTCTTCTGCCTCAGCCTCTTGAGTAGCTGGGATTACAGGTCCACGCCACCATGCCCAGCTAATTTTTTTTTTTTTTTTTTTTTAGTAAAGACAGGGTTTCACCATGTTGATCAGGCTGGTCTCAAAAAGACGGTGTTTCACCATGTTGATCAGGCTGGTCTTGAACTCCTGACCTCATGATCTTCCCTCCTCAGCCTCCCAAAGTGCTGGGATTATAGGCCTGAGCCACCACATGCAGCCTAAACAGAGTTTAATCAAGCAAAGAACGACTGCAAATCCAGCAGCTCCCCTGATCAGCCACATGGCAGGAAAAGATTTATGGACAGAAAAAGGAAAGTAAGGTCTCGAAAATGGAAGTGAGGTGCAGAAACAGCTGATTGGTTACAGCTCAGGGTTTGCCCTATTAGAACCTGGTTTGAACAGGTGACTGCCTCTGATCGGCCAAAACTCAGTGATTGACAAAGAGTAAGTGTCTGTTTACACATCCAAGTAGGTTAGTTCACTGTGGAGGGAGAAACCTTTAGGTCAGGGGTGTCTAATCTTTTGACTTCCCTCCGCCACACTGGAAGAAGAAGGATTGTCTTGGGCCACACATAAAATACATTAACACTCACAATAGGTAATGAGCTAAAAAAAAATTAAAAATTGCAAAGAAAAACCTCATAATGTTTTAAGAAAGTTTATGAATTTGTGTTGGGCCACATTCAAAGCCATCCTGGGCCTCATATGACCTGTGGGCCACGGGGTGGGCAAGTTTGCTTTACGCAGAACTTAAAATATGTCAGGAGGAGCCAGAAGCGGTGGTTTACGCCTATAACCCTAACACATTGGGAGGCCAAGGCAAGCGGATCACTTGAACTAAAGAGTTTGAGACCAGCCTGGCCAACATGGCGAGACCCTGTCTCTACTAAAAATACAAAAATGAGCTGGGTGTGGTGGCAGGCACCTGTAATCCCAGCTACTCCGGAGGCTGAGGTAGGAAAATCGCTTGAACCCAGGAGGCAGAGGTTGCAGTGAGCCAAGATCATGCCACTGCACTCCAGCCTGGGCAACAGTGCAAGACTCCATCTTAAAAAAAAAAAAGGCTGTCAGAGGGCTAAACTTAAGATACCCAAGCACTTTCAACTACGCAGTTGGAGAGAGTCAAAGAATTAGAGCTCTAGGTGCATTGATGGAAAGCCTCTTCCTTTCAATAAGACACTTAAATGCATATAATGTACGTATTGTTAAGATTCCCAAGAGAACCCTTTTCCCAAGGATCCTGTCCTAACTTACCTGACATTTCCCAATATCCCTTTCTTTCTTCCTATTGAGACCACCAAATTGGGGGCTTGGTGTGCTTTCTTGCTGATTCTTTCCTGGTCAAGTCTTCACTTCTTTTGCATTCCCCATGGGCTGCTAATCCTCATCCTAAAACAGGGCAGTTTGCATCAGGGCACACAGGACCAAGGTCATGCTGATCAGAGGAGAGGAAGAAGAAAGGAAGAGTGTGAGCAGGCATTAGGGCAGGCCTAGGGTTCCGGAACCTCATCACAGAGGTTGGTCTCGGTGGCGGAGCACACCGAGAGCTAAGATTCAAAAAAACATCAGGAAGTCTGGCTTGTCCCCAGTGGGGCCGTGCCATCTGGCAGGCTGGCAGGGCCCAGGGTAATCCCTGCTTGGAAAAACAAGCAAATGCAGGAACAAACGAATAGATTGCCAAGTTCTGGATCTTCCAGAGCAGAGTAGCCACTTTCTTCTTCTGAACAACACAGGGATACATTCAAGGAACCAGATGTTACCCAGGTGCTTTAAAAAGTGAAGGACTGGGCCGGGCACGGTGGCTCACGCCTGTAATCCCAGCACTTTGGGAGGCTGAGGCAGGTGGATCATCTGAGATCAAGAGTCCAAGACCAGCCTGACCCAATATGGTGAAACTCTGTCTCTACTAAAAATTAGCTGGGTGTGGTGGCATGCACCTGTAATCCCAGCTACTCGAGAGGTGCTTGAACACATGAGGTGAGTGGAGGTTAAAGTGAGCTGACATTGTGCCACTGCACTCCAGCCTAGGTGACACAGTGAGACTGTCTCAAAAAAAAAAAAAAGAGAGAAAGAAAGAAAGAAAAGAAAAGAAAAGAAAAGAAAAGAAAAGAAAAGAAAAGAAAAGAAAAAAAGAACTGGTTTGTTAAATGACCATCTCCCTGATAATATATGGCTGGAAATGGTCTCACTTGCTGGACAGACTTAGGAAATAATGGAGTTGGGAGAGTGGCAGAGTAAGGGTGACAGCCACAAGCGGCCAATAATCATGTGAAAAAAAAATCTCAACATCACTGATCATTAGAGAAATGCAGATCAAAACCACAATGAGATACCATCTCACACCAGTCAAAACTATTACTAAAAAGTCAAAAAATAACAGATGCTGGTGAGGTTGTAGAGAAAAAGGAATGCTTATACACTGTTGGTGGGAGTATAAATTAGTTCAACCATTGTGGACGGTGTGGTGATTCCTCAAAGACCTAAAGACAGAAATACTATTGGACCCAGCAATCTCATTACTAGGTATATACCCAAAGGAATATAGATCATTCTACCATAAAGACACGTGCACACGTACATTCATTGCAGCACTATTCACAATAGCAAAGACATGGAATCAACCCATCAATGATAGACTGGATAAATAAAATGTGGTACATATACATCATGGAATACTATGCAACCATAAAACAGAATGAGATCTTGTCCTTTGCAGGAACATGGATGGAGCTGGAGGCCATTATCCTTAGCAAACTAACACAAGAACAGAAAACCAAATACTGCATGTTCTCACTTATAAGTAGGAACTAAATGATGAGAACACATGGACATATAGAGGGGAACAACACACACTGAGGCCTACTGGAGGGTGGAGGTTGGGAGGAGGGAGAGGATCAGGAAAAATAACTAATGTATACTAGGCTTAATACCTGGGTGACAAAATAATCTGTACAAGAAACACCCATAACACAAGTTTACCTATGTAACAAATCTGCACTTGTACCCCTAAACTTAAAAGTTAAAAAAATAAAAAAGAGTAGCAGCTATGAAGGGAACCTAGAGGAGAAGCCAGGAAGCTAGGAGATTAAGATTCTCCCCACTCCACCAGCAGCCCACAGTCCATGTGACCAGCTCCATGGGGTGCAGCAAGCTCAGACCCCGTGGGATCAGGCTGGTGTTGGTGTTAAAAGGATGCACAGTATAATTAGGGGGCTTTTCTTACTCAGCCCAGGCTGCCCTAACAAAATACCACAGGCTGCCTAATTTGTAAATTTCTAGATTGGGTGGCTAAAACAACGGACATTCATTTCTCATAGCTCTGGAAGCTGGGAAGTTCTAGTTCAGTGGTCAATGGTGGGTTCAGGTGAAGGCTCTCTTCCTGGCTTTGTAGATGGCCACCTTCTCAGTGTGTCCTCACATGGCAGAGAGAGGAGGCTCTGGGTCTCTTCCTATTCTTATAAGGACACTAATTCCATCATGGGAGCCCCACCTTCATGACCTTATCTGAACCTAAGTTCTCCCAAAAAGTCTATGTGCAAATACCGTGACACTGGGAGTTAGTGCTTCAACATATGGGTTTTGGAGGAACACAAACCTGCAGTCCATAACAAGGGTTAAATAGGGAGCTGATGTTCAAAAATCATCCAGAATTAGCACCATCCATAAGACAATCTAGTTTTAGACTACCCCATTGGCAGGGAAGGTGTATGCAATGTACTGTGTAGACCAGTTTAGCAGATGGTCGTAGCTGCAGGGTTTTTTTTTAAATTATGCTTTCTTCTGATAATAGAATATATCCTGCTTTCAAAGATGCACCCATGAGGCCAGGCACAGTGGCTCACAACTGTAATCCCAGCACTTTCAGAGGCTGAGGCAGGTGGATCACTTGAGGTCAGGAGTTCAAGACCAGCCTGGCCAACATGGTGAAACTCCATCTCTACTAAAAATAAAATTAAAAAATTAGCTGGGCATAGCAGCAGTCACCTGTAAACCCAGTTACTCGGGAGGCTGAGGCGGGAGAATCGCTGGAACCCAGGAGGTGGAGATCGCAGTGAGCAGAGACCGCACCATTGCACTCCAGCCTGGGTGACAGAAAGAAACTCTATTTCAAAAAAAAAAAAAAAGCACCCAGATGGGACAGATCCCATCTGCATATTTAGGGACAGTTGTGAGATTTGGATCTACATAATTAGACTATTCCATCCCCTTGCTGCAATAATTGGTCGGTGGAGGGTCACATGAACCAAGCTGAACCAATGAGAGCCATTCCTGGGATTTTGGCTAGAGCTGTTGGTGGGGGTGGTAGGGTGTATTAGTCCATCCCCAGATTGCTATAAATACCTGAGACTGGATGATTTATAAAGAAAAGAGGTTTAATTGGTTCACAGTTCTGCAGGCTGTACAGGAAACATGATTCTGGCATCTGCTCAGTTTCCGGAAGGTCTCAGTAAACTTACAATCATGGCGTAAGTCAAAGAGGGAGCCATGATGTCACATGGCTGGAGCAGCCAGGTTGGGAGGAGAAGGTGCTACACACTTTTAAACAAGCAGATCTCATGAAAACTGACTCACTCCCTATCACAAGAATAGCACCGAGGGTGGTGCCAACCCAGTCATGAGAAACCCACCCCTGTGATCCAATCACCTCCCTCCAGGCCTCACCTCCAGCTCTGGGGATTACATTTCAACATGAGATTAGGGTGGGGACACAGATCCAAACCATATCAAGGTGGGGGGTGCACTCTTTCACTGGGATTACCCAGCTTCAAGGACAATGTAGGTCAATAGCTGTTGGAGGTCATTCTTGACAATGCATGGGGAGAAAGTCTGTCTCAGAATGAAAATCACCCAGAGAAAAAGAACCAGGAAATGAAAAAGTAAGTCCTGATGATTAGTCGACGAAACCCTAGATTGAACCGTACTTGAAAACCATATTCCTCTCCCTTGAGCTTCCCTAGGGCATGAGCCAGTCACTATCTCTTTTTCTTTCAATTCAGGTCTCTGTGACTTATAACCAAAATCGTTCTGACGCACACCACATGTGACTCAATGCCTCAGGAATGGGCTGAGGTCCAATCTTCTGGTGTCTTGCCTTCATTCCTGGGTGCTAGGCAGGACTGGGACAGACAGGGGCCATGTCTGGAGAGCAGCAATGTGCAGAAGCCCCAGCCCCACAAAGGCACCTCCCAGGGTACACCCTCTTGGCTCAATGTTAAAAACACCCAGAATTTAGCACCAGGCAGACTGTATTCAAGTCTTCATCCTTCCATTTACCAGCTACATGACCTGAGCTGGCTATTTCATCATTCTGGGCCTTCATTTCTCCATCTTTTTTAAAAAAAGATAACAACATCTACCTCATAGGCTTTTTGTGAAGTTTTAATGAGTTCGGGAATATAAAGGACTTGATCCCATGTCTGGCACATGGCAGGTGTTTGATAAATGGCAGCAATTTCATGTCACCATGGTATACCTGTCCATGCATGTTCAGCATGGGGAACAAGGGCAGCATAGATTATTGAAATGTTACATAAGACCCTCAAAAGAACATTTCCATCAAATGTTTCCATCTTTCCCCAGGTCTCTTTTTTTTTTTTCTTTTTTAATCGAAGCTGCTAACTGTCAATCAAATCACCCAGAGATAGGAAAGGAGGAGAAAAATCACAGGGTTGGAGCCTCTGGGTGGTGAGGACTGGACCCAAGGTGGCATCCACAGCTACCAGTTTCTCTTTTTTGTGGTGGAGAATTGGGCATCGGAGACTCTGCCTCATCCCTGAAGTGAGTCCTTACTCTGCATGTGACACCTGCAAAGTCTGAGTGTTACCTCCGGCCCTCCTGTGCCACCCTGTCCCAGCCTGTCCTGTGAGGAAGTTTCTTTTGGGTAGTGCCGGTCTGGAAGAGCCTTGCTTCTCCAAGCAGAGTCTGTATCTCATCTCCGGTCCAGTGCAAAGGCAGTGTGGAATAGCAGCACCCACCCTTGGTGAGGAATCCGGAAATTCAAGTTCTATGCTGGGGGCAGGTGGCACATTTCACCACCACCTTTCACACCAACTACTCTTGGCTGGACCTCAGTTTCCCCATCTGTAAACTGGGAATGCAAACCAGATGGCCTCGAAGGTCCTTTCCTGCTAGGAGCCTTTGTGTCTGTGAGTTTACAGAGACCAGCCTTAATTAGCACTCTCTCTACTTTGTTTCAAAATAATGGTCCTTCCTGAACCTTCCACAAACTCTTCCTCAGTGGACTCCAGCTCATATCCTGTTGTTAGAGGTAAGTTCATATCAAACCATAATTTTGTCCTCCTGCAGCCAGTATTCAGGTGTGTTCAGGGATGGGGGGATCACCAGGTGACATGGTTCTCAGACCCACAGCATCAGCATCACCTGGGAACCCATTAGAGATGCAAATTCTGGCCCCCAGTAATCCCAGCACTTTGGGAGGCCAAGGCAGGAAGATAACTTGAGGCCAGGAGTTTAAGACCAACCTGGGCAACAAAGTGAGACCCAGTCTCTGCAAAATAAAAATGTTAAAAACAAAAAACTACAACAAAAAAGCTAGCCAGGTGTGGTGCTGCAGGCCTGTAGTTCCAGCTGCTCAGGAGGCCCAGGTGGGAGAATTTCTTGAGCCCAGGAATTTGAGGCTGCAGTGAGCCATGATCATTCCAGCTGCACTCCAGCCTGGGCAACAGAGTAAGATCCCACCTACAAACAAAAAATAAAAATTTAAACTGAAAAAAAAGAGAGAGATGCAAATTCTCAGACCCCGATTCGGACCTCCCTGGGGATGGAGCCCAGGAGTCTGTGTTTTTTTTGTTGTTTGTTTTGTTTTGTTTTGAGACAGAGTTTCGCTCTTGTTGCCCAGGCTGGAGTACAAGGCGCCATCTCAGCTCACCACAACCTCTGCCTCCCGGGTTCAAGTGATTCTCCTGTCTCAGCCTCCCGAGTAGCTGGGATTACAGACATGCACCACCAGGCCAGGCTAATTTTGTATTTTTAGTAGAAACAGGATTTCTCCATGTTGGTCAGGCTGGTCTCAACTCCCACCCTCAGGTGATCCACCCACCTCAGCCTCCCAAAGTGCTGGGATTACAGGTGTGAGCCACCACGCCCGGCTCCAGTCTGTATTTTAAGAAGACTTCTAGGTGATTCTGACACGTGCTAAAGTTTGAGAATCACTAGAAAGTCTAGAGCTGTACTGTCCAATAAGACAGCCACTGTGTGTGGCTATTTAAATTTAAAGTAGTAAAGAGTAAACAAAACTTGAAAGTCAGTTCCTCAGCCTCACCAGCTTCATCTCAAGTGCTTCAGAGCCCCGTGTGGCTAGCGGCTACCATATTGGACAGGGCAGAAATGGAATATTGCCGTCATTGCAGAAAGTTCTTCTGGGTAGCGCTGGTCTAAACAAGCCGTGCTTCTCCAAGTGGGGTCTGTAGGCCAACAGCTTTGGCCTCACTAGGAGCTTGTTGAAAATGCAGGCTCTCCCCCGTTATGCTAGACCTGCTGAATAAGAAGCTACAACTTAATAAGATTCCCAGGTCACTGGAATGCACCTTCAAGTATGAGAATGGCCAAGTATGGTTGCTCATGCCTGTACTCCCAGCACTTTGGGAGGCAGAGGCAGGAGGGTCGCTTGAGGCCAGGAATTTGAAACCAGCCTAGGCAACATAGCAAGACCTTGTCTCTACAAAAAATTTTCATATTAGCCAGGTGTGGTGGCATGCACCTGTAGTCCCAGCTACTCGAGAGGCTGAGGCAGGAGGATCCCTTGAGACCAGGAGATGGAAGCTGCAGTGAGCTATGATGGTGCCACTGTACTCCAGCCTGAGCAATACAGCCTGTCTCTAAAATTTAAAATGAAAAAAGTCTGAGAAGCAGTAAGTTGTACTATTCAGACAGAACTGGAATGATTTCCCTAACACTGCTAACACAGAGTATAACAACATAATATTTGCCACGATGTTATCAGAGCCCACCAGCATTAGGACACAACATCGCAGCCTCTATAAAACCCGACATTGCAATGATTGGCACACTCAACACAACAATTTCCAGCATCTCAGCATTACAATCAACATAAGTCACAGGCATCACGGCCTCCATAAATGACAACCACGTCGCTATGACCATGCAAACAAGGTCATGGCTATCACACCATATGGTAACATACCATATGGTAACATACCATATGGTAACACACCATAACACACCATAGCCATTGCCAGAATTACATTATTGCTTTATGCATGCTAGCATCCTCTTGTCCGCTACGCCATGACTGGGAGTCCACAATGGACTTGGGAAAGATGGTTTATCTAGGAACCTATACTACAGAACTCACTGCCACAAAGCTCTCAATGGCCATAGGGTTTGTGAAGGCTGCCTGCGGTCTCTGATTCCCAAGGATGCTGAAATTGATGTTGAGAATCAGGCTTCCTGTGTTGCCATGGAAAATCTCCTTGTCAACTATTCCCAAGCCCAGAATGAGACGTCACTGTTCATCTCAGAGGAGAGGCACTTACCAGCTTCTTATCCACACCTGCAGAGGAGAGGCTGTGGCCCTCCAACCAGGAGCTGCTGGTCATCCAGAAAATCCACTTTGATGAGAACATCCTACTGTCAAGACCGTCTCCAGGTTGCCAGACCACAAGATTAGTCAGTCTCAGGGAGGCTCCTAAAAGGGGTGTTAATGGCTCAGACAAATGGATAGCAATGATGATTTTTACAAGACCACTAATAAAATAGAAGCAATGTTGTGGTTTGTTTGATTTTACCTGCTCTTGTGGCCTCTTAGCCTCACCCTCAAATATGGCCCGTTGTGAAGATAATAGCATCAATTAACCCCGGCCTAATAGCTGTGATTAGACCAGGACTCTTCTAGAGCTAGAAACTAGTAGGTTTGCAGGGATAGGTGGGCAGCTTTCAGAGGGTCCTTCCACTAGCGGATGCTCTTGAGGCTGCCGGTCTCAAAATAGTAATTATAAATTGCCCTGGACCGTAACCCCAAACTATAAGCTCCACTCCCGGCCAGGCATGGGGGCTTATGCCTATAATCCCAGCACTTTGGGAGGCTGAGGTGGGAGGATTGATTGAGGCCAGGAGTTCAAGACCAGCCTGGGCAACACAGTGAGACATCATCTCTACCATAAAATATACATATATACAAAAATTAGCAGGGCATAGTGGTGTGGACGTGTAGTCCCAGCTACTCGGAAGGCTTATGCAGGAGGATCACTTGAGCCCAGGAGTTGAAGGCTGCAGTGATCTAAGATCACACCTTTGCCCTCCAGCCTGGATGATAGAGCAAGACCTTGTCTCTAAAAAAAATAAATAAAAGCTCAGATAGATCCCAAAGCCTGCATTCCTGTTTTGCCGATATATGAACAAAACCAAAGATGTCCCCCAGCCTCAAGTGACCCCTGAATTGAATCCACCGTGTCTTTTGCTCAGCCTGGCAATTAAAGCCAACATCAGGACATGCACAGGACTCTGGAAAATACACTGGGCTGGAAGTCAAGAAAGAGGAATCCGAGGGCCAGCCCAACTGCTTGCTAAGCCTCAGTTTTCTCACCTAGAAGAAATGGGAGGGGGATAATGAAGTTTTGCAGTTATGGCTATATCATGAATCACTCTAAACTGAGCAGTGTAAAACACCCATTTCTTAGGCTCACAGATTCTGTGGGTCAGGAATTAAGACAGACCAGAAGGGGAATGGTTTATACCTGCCTCACGGTGTCTGGGGCCTTAGCTGGAGGATTTTAACAGCTGAGGCTAGAACAGCTGGGGCTTCTCCAGAAGATTGCCCTGTCTCTACATGGTCTCTCCTTGTGACCCCTTCTGCACGGAGGCTTCTTAGTGTTTCAAAGACACGTGTCCTGACAGAGAGGCTGAGGGAGCTTCACCAACGAAGGTGACACAGCCTCAGAAATCACACTGCGGCTGGGCACAGTAGCTCACGCCTGTAATCCCAGCACTTTGGGAGGCCAAAGTGGGTGGACCACCTGAGGTCATGAGTTCGAGACCAGCCTGGCCAACATGGTGAAACCCCATCTCTACTAAAAAAAAAAAAATACAAAAAAAAAAAAAATAGCCAGGTGTGGTGGTACGCGCCTGTAATCCCAGCTATTCGGGAGGCTGAGGCACGAGAATCACTTGAACCCGGGAGGTATAGGTTGCAGTGAGCCGAGATCATGCTACTGCACTCCAGCTTGGGCAACAGAGTGAGACACCATCTCAAGAAAAAGAAAAAAGAAATCACACTGCATTTGTTTTGCAGCTTTCTATTAACTAGGCCATTAAAAAGCCCATCCAGGCCAGGTGCAGTGGCTTATGCCTGTAATCCTAGCACTTTGTGAGGCAGAGGCAGGTGGATCACTTGAGCTCAGGAGTTCCAGACCAGCCTGGACAACATGATGAAACCCTGTCTCAACAAAAAAAAAAAAAAAAAAAAAAAAGGAAATACAAAAATTAGCCAGAAGCGGTGGCACATGCTGTAGTCCCAGCTACTCGGGAGACTGAAGTAGGAAGATTGCTTGAGCCCGGGAGGTCCAGGCTGCAGTGAACTGTGATCGTGCCACTGCACTTCAGCCTGGGCAACAGAGTGAAAGCCTGCCTCAAGAAAAAAAAACAGCCCATTCATATTCAAAGGAAGGAAATGTAGACCCCAGCCTCTCAATGGAGAATGTCAGTGTCACTTAGTAAGAAGAGCATGGGCTGGGGTAAGATCAGTGTGGCCATTTTTGGAAAATACAATCTGCCCCAATAATATCTTCCTTAAAGAGCCCGCACAAGGATTAAGCGCTGTGTGGCTGTGAATTCACTTGGGTGATGTAAAGTGTTGCCCTCACATAGCCCGTCTAGTTGAAAGAGACAGTGTGTACCTAAATCACTCTAATTCAAGAAAGCATGTGAAAGAGATGAGTTGCTACAGACGGGAGATTAATAAGGATGTAACAGAATTAGGAAGAATGAACAGGTGGACAGACCAGGATGAATGAGAGAAAGTCCTCTATTTCCGTGATTGCGATAATGACGGCTGTAGTCTGGAGAGAAATATAGGAAGACACACGAATTGCCCAACTTTTTTACTCTTGGAAAAAAACATCACTTCCCCATCCCAAATCTAAGATGCATTTTTTCCATTCAATCAATCATTCATCCAACAACTATTAATGAAGGGTCTAGTGCCTGCCAGGCATGATGGAAAACTGGGAGATGAACAAGACTTGGTGTCGGCTCTCAAGGGGAGATGAAATACACATTTTAAATGACCAGTCCAATGTGGGTACAGACAGAGAAAGTTGGCACATGACACACCTATATGCTGCACCCCGCTGCACTCTGCTATTTTTCCCAGCTTGAATTCAACTCTGGAAAACGAATTCCCACCAGCTAGGGCTCTTGTTCTTGCTCAACCTCCACCAGAGAAGGATGCTAGTCCTCAGCCACAGCTAGGTTACCCTGCAGTTTCCTTTTCTTGCTCCTTTTTGGCACTTCTCTAGCTCCTGCCCTTCCTCCAGGACTGGCCTCCGCGGTCATGGTCCCCAGATCCACCTCCAGTCCCTGCTTCCCCACCCAAACGGGGGTTTACATTTTCTAATGTTCCCTGCAGGGTTTGAAGTGCAGCTGTTACTGCCATTTGGAAATGGCTTTCCAAAATAAATAAATAAATAAATAATAAATAAATAAATAAATAAATAAATAAATAAATACATAAATAAAAATAAAGCTCAGCTCCTTCCTGGAAACACCCACAGTGCCATCCTCTGGCGAAAGTCGGGAATTCCACCTGCTGCAAGCTTCTCGCTGCAATTAGGGGATGGCCTTTAAATGTCTCCTTGGAGATACTTGCAAAGAACTCCCCTGCTCCACATGTGACCTCACTATCTCCCGCAGCAGGAGTCTGGAGGTTGATTCTGCTTCCCATGTGGAAATTCTAGGAATTGAAAGCAACTCGCCAGGGAGCCTGGGTCCTCAAGGAAAAAAAGAGGAAGGGATGTTACAGCCCCAGGATATGAGAATGAAACTCTGCATTCTCTCTTTTGGTCAGCAGGCGAGAGGTTGTTTGTTTGTTTGTTTGTTTTTTGTTTTTTGAGACAGAGTCTCACTCTGTCACCCAGGCTGGAGTGCAGTGGCGCGATTACAGCTCACTGCAACCTCCACCTCCCAGGTTCAAGTGATTCTCCTGCCTGCCTCAGCCTCCCGAGTGGCTGAGATTACAGGCATGAGCCACCATGCCTAACTAATTTTTGTAATTTTAGTAGAAATGGGGTTTCACCATGTTGGCCAGGCAGGTCTCGAACTCCCGACCTCAGGCAATCCACCCACCTTGGCCTCCCAAAGAGCTGGAATTACAGACGTGAGCCACTGCACCTGGCCAGCAGGTGAATTTATTCTGCAAAATAAGAGTGGAGTGAGTTGGAGGACTCTCTCCCCAGACGTGGGTTCACTGACAGGGGAGTGATGCTTGGAGAGACAAAAAGGCAGGGAGGCCAGTACCGCGATTGGAACTCAGTCTGCACTGGAGCTTTCTGCCCAAGAAAAAAAAGGAATTAAGAAAACTTAGGCCTCCCAAAGGCCAAGAGGGGAGGATAACTTGAGGCCACGAGTTCAAGACCAACCTGGGAAACACAGCAAGACCCCCATCTTTAGTTAAAAAAAAAACAGCACATGTTTACGTATAGGTCATACTTGTTTGTATCTGGTATTTTCTCCATAAGTAAATTTAGATTCAGCTATTCATTTGTCTAGATTCATTTGTTCCTTCAATGGATAGTTTTTGGTGCCTGGCACTAACCCAGTGCTAAGAATACCAAATACACAAAAGTTCCTGTGTTTGCAGAGGAAAAGGAGACACAGAATAAAAAAAATATGTAAGTAAACCACATAGGATATTAAGAAGGTGCTAAGTAAAACAGCCACAGCCACAAAAAGCAACAAGGAGTGATGGGGTGGTGATGGGGGAAGACCAGGAGATGGTGAGGAATAACCTTTGGCTTCCAAAGGAGAGAGGGAACTCCAGGCAGAGGGAACAGCCAGCACTAAATCCCTGAGATGGGAGGGTGCTCGCCATGCTTGAGAAACCATCAAGGAGCCAATGTGGTGGCATGAGAGCAAGTGAGAAGAGCAGATGAAGACGCAGAGAGATCTCTGGGTCCAGATTCTACAGGAACTTGCAGGCCATTACAGATGTTGACTTTTCCTCTGATGAAAGGGGACCCTTGCAGGGTTTTGAGGACCTGGTCTGATTTCTATGTTAACCTCTGCACACATTCTGCTGCACGTTGAGGATGAAAGGAAGGGCACAGTGGTAGAAATGGTAGAACAGTTTGGGAGGCTGTTGCAGTAATCCAAGCAAAAAGAAGAGTGTGGATTGGACCAGGGTGGTAGCAGTGTGGGTGGTGAGAAATGGCTGGATTCAGGACACAGTAGTCCCTGGTTTCAATTACCTGTAGTCAACTGTTATCCAAAAATAGTAAAAGGAAAATTCCAGAAGTCAACAATTTGTAAGTTTCAAATTGCATGCTGTTCTGAGTGGCGTGATGAACTCTCTCACCATTCTGCTCTGTCACACCCAAGATGCAAATCATCCTTTCGTCCAGTGGATCTGTGCTGTCTACACCACGGTCTCTTTGGTATGTTTGTAGTGTGTTGGCATGTAGACCTACAAAGATAAGACTAAGAGAGATGGTGGCTGGAAACACTGGGAAACCAGTTTGGTAAAGACCTGAGTTTGACCCAGGTTAGGAAACTTTGATTCAGTGCTGAGTGGCTGGCGGATCCTATATCCAAGATTGCATAATTCCTGCATAAAATTCTCATCCCTCTTAAGCAAATTCAGCTATATGCATATTGCCTCTCCTGGGGTCCTCACCATCTTTACCTGGAAGAGAAGCACATAATACACAAGAAAGCCTATAGGCATCTAAGCAGAGGGAGAAAGGTGATCAAGGATGTTTGAAAATCATTTTCCTGGCCGGGCACCATGGCTCACACCTGTAATCCCAGCACTCTGGGAGGCCAAGGGGAGCAGATTGCTTCAGCTCAGGAGTTCAAGACCAGCCTGGGCAACATGGCGAAACCCTGTCTTTACCAAAAAATACAAAAAATTAGCTGGGCATGGTGGCACACACCTGTGGTCCCAGCTACTCGGGAGGCTGAAGTGGGATGTTGCCTTCAGCCCGGGAAGCAGGAAGCGGAGGTTGAAGTGAGCTGAGATTGCATCACTGCACTCCAGCCTGGGCAACAGAGTGAGACTGTGTTTAAAAAATAAAGAAGAGAAAATTATTTTCCTCTTCCCATCTTCTTCCCTTTCCAGCTGTCTGGAGTCTAATGTCCCCTGCACTTAACTCTCTAATTTATCTATGTTGTAGCTCGTGAAAAGAAATTTTTAACAGCAAGCCTTCTATTCATTCATATTTCATGCACCTTCCTGTGTTAGACAAAGTACATTCCTCAGAAGAAATCCTCCACTTATTCTAGGCGAATTGCAAAGCCCACTCTTTGCATATGCATTGGTTTTGTGACTATCAGAGTCTCCTCCCCCCACCCCAGGCTGCCACTAATAAATAAAATCACTTAATGCTGTTTTGAATAAATGGAAAGATCAGAGTGCAATTCTAATGCTGTGGTGTTAGGCATTTGTTTGATGGAGGTAATATTTTTCACAACAAGATACATTTCTGTTTCCTCGAGTTATCATTAAAAACAGAAATTGAGCCATATATTTCTGCAGCCTCAATCTCCTGGTCTCAAGTGGTCCCCCAGCCTCTGCCTCCTGAGTGGTTGAAACTACAGGTGTAGTTTCTTTCTTGGCTTAAACCATTGTATTGAGTGGCTACCGACATTGTATTACTGTATAACCTCTTACAGATAGACCCTGCTTCCCTGGAGATCAGGGACTATGACCTACTTCAAATTCCCTAACTGAATATAGAAGGTTCCCAGTAAATATGAATCAATTAATTGAAAGCTATACACTAAAAACTTCTATTAGTGCACACACATACAAAAATCAGAAGACCCGGACCAGGCGTGATGGCTCACGCCTGTAATCCCAGCACACTGGGAGGCCGAGGTGGGTGGATCCCCTGAAGCCAGGAGTTCCAGACCAGCCTGGCCAATATGGTGAAACCCCTGTCTCTACTAAAAATACAAAAATTAGCCAGGTGTGGTGGCAGGTGCCTGTAATCCCAGCTACTTGGGAGGCTGAGACAGGAGAATCGCTTGAACCCAGAAGGTGGAGGTTGCAGTGAGCAAAGATCATGCCACTGCACTCCAGCCTGGGAGGCAGAGCGAGATCCCATCTCAAAAACATAAAAAAATGAAAAAAATAAAAAAATCAGAAGACCCACGTTCCCAATTCATCCAGCTGCATAAATTGTTCACTGTGTTTCCATAATCTTCTCAAAGAGCTACTATAGTCAGTTTCCAATTATTTGTGTCAGTGGGGAACAGGAATAGTCTGAAAAATGAAACCCACAAATAATTCATGCATTTAATTTTGGTGGATGCTTCCAGCCAGTATGAAAATTTCCCACTGTGAATGTCACTGTTGTTCCTGCCCCTTCTCTCTGGCAGGGGCAAACATTGCCAAAGAAGTCATCTTAGCTGGGAGAAGGGAAAACCAGGATTCGAAGGATCTGGGGACTGGCTAATCACAGCTAATCAGGCTGCAAATAGGCCAGGCGCAGTGGCTCACGCCTGTAATCCCAGCACGTTGGGAGGCCGAGGTGGGCAGATCACGAGGTCAGGAGATCGAGACCATCCTGGCTAACATGGTGAAATCCCGTCTGTACTAAAAAATACAAAAAAAAAAAAAAAAATTAGCCAGGCATGGTGGCAGGCACCTGTAGTCCCAGCTACTTGGGAGGCTGAGGCAGGAGAATGGCGTGAACCTGGGAGGCAGAGTTTGCAGTGAGCGGAGATCACGCCACTGCACTCCAGCCTGGGTGACAGAGCGAGACTCTGTCTCAAAAAAAAAAGGCATAGGAGGCATTTCCCAGTGCAGTGGCAAAGGACAGAGTGGATTTGTAGGACCCCACCCTGAATTCCAACTCATAACAGCACTCTGACCCCTCAGGTCACCAGCTGTATGTAACTCGTGGCTAAATCACCCAACTGTGCTGCCATTTCTTCATTCTGGGCTCTGCAGCATAGATGCATGTGGAAAATAGTACAAGAGTCCGGGTGTGGTGGCTCACACATGTAATTCCAGCACTTTGGGAGGCCAAGGCAGGCAAATCACCTGAGGTCAGGAGTTCAAGACCAGACTGGACAACATGGTAAAACTCTGTCTCTACTAAAAATACAAAAATTAGCCAGGCATGGTGGCACACACCTGTAATCCCAGCTATTCGGGAGACTGAGGCACAAGAATCGCTTAAACCCAGGAGGTGGAGGTTGCAGTGAGCCAAGATCATGCCACCCTATTCCAGCCTGGGCAACAGAGCAAGACTCCATCTCAAAAAAAAAAAAAAAAAAAAAAAAAAGAAAATAGTACAAGAATCACACTAGCTAGTGCCAAATCAACTTCATTCAATTAGCAAATATTATTGTGCACACACTATGACATGTAGCAATTATACATATATAAGTATGTGTGGATCGATAGAAGATGTGTGCATATTATACATACAAAGCAAATACTGTGCCTTGGAAATATTAGATATGCTCAAAATGAAATGGGACTGATTTAAGGAGCATTCCATAGGGCAACTATCTATCAGAGCCTTGAATGCAAACGGCACTTGGGTCTACTCATTTCTGATGACTTTTAAAAATGATAACCCAAAGGCAGGAGTTGTTTTGTTTTTGTTTCTGTTTTTAGAGTTGGGTTCTCACTCTGTCACCCAAGCTGGAGTGCAGTGACTCTACCATAGCTCACTACAATCTTGAACTCCTGGGCTCAAAGTGATCCTCCCACTTCAGCCTCCCCAGTAGCAGGGACTACAGGCGTGTGCTACCACATCCAGCTAATTTATTTTTATCTTTTATTTTTTGTAGAGATGGGATCTTACTATGTCGCCCAGACTGGTCAACAGTCTTAAGTGATCTTCCCTCTTCAGCCTCCCAAAGTACTGGGATTACAGGCATGAGCCACTGCACTCAGCCATTTGTTTTTTTAAATCCAGGCTGCCAAGTTCATATGCTTTAAAAATATAAAAAAACTAATTTATTTCTTCTAGTCTCCTCTGAGTTGGGACTGTGTTCCTGAGGGCTGGCTCTGTCCATAGAAGTGTTTGAGTATTTGGCTCACCCAATGTGTGTGGTCTCCAGTTGACCAGCACCTCCTCCCTGCCTACTTTTTTTTCTCTTTCTCTTTCTCTTTCTCTTTCTCTTTCTTCTTCTTTCTCTTTCTTTCTTTTCTTTCTTTCTTTCTTTCTTTCTTTCTTTCTTTCTTTCTTTCTTTCTTTCTTTCTTTTCTTTCTTCCTTCCTTCCTTCTTTCCTCCATCTTTCTTTTTTTTTTTTAGACAAAGTTTCCCTCTGTCACCCAGGCTGGAGTACAATGGTGTGATCTCAACTCACTGCAACCTCCACCTCCTGGGTTCAAGCGATTCTTGTGCCTCAGCCTCCCAAGTAGCTGGGATTACAGGCATACACCACCATGCCCAGCTAATTTTTTTGCATTTTTAGTAGAGACGGAATTTCACCATCTTGGCCAGGCTGGTCTCGAACTCCTGGCCTCAAGTGATCTGCACACCTCAGCCTTCCAAAGTTTTGGGATTACAGGCAGGAGCCACCACACCCAGCCCTCCCCACTTACTCCTTGCAGTAAGTGGAGGCATGGAGGGCACATGTCAATTGCTCGCATCATTTGACACCTGACCTCCCTACCAATTTTCATTCTCTACCTAGCTTCTCTAGGCATTAATATCTCCACTCTGCAGCCTACTGTACTTTCTAAATTGTAGCAAAAATATCTCCCATCCCACAGTTCTTCTTACAATGGTACTTTGATACTCTTTCCATCAAGAAATAGAGGTCTAGGTTCCTTTCTCTTTCATTTGGACATGTCTACGGACTGCAGTGCAAGTGACACTATGTGACCTCCAAGGCTAGGGCAGTTTCCACCCAGTGAGGTGCTGGAGATTATACCAGCTCTTGAAAGCTAACTGTGTACATCTCTTCCCAATTCTATGTTCAGTAGTCTGAAATTAGCCATGGTAGGATTACTTACTCCCTGGAAATTAGCAAACACTACAAATTAGGGCTTTTTCTACCCCAGGAAGCCAATTGTTCAACATTTGCTAGCACTTTGCTTCACCTGATTCTTTTGTGAGCTCACTCTCAGAACTAAGCTGCCATGTTGTAAGGAAGCCTGAGCAGCTTGTGGAGAGGCCCAGATGGAGGAAAACCAAGACCCCTGGCCCTCATCCCCCACTGAGTTCCCAGCTCACATCCAGAACCAACTTGCCAACCATATGAGAGAGCTGTCCTAAAGTGGATTCTCCAGCTGCCAGCTGATGCCACAAAGAGCAAAGACCAGCCTTACCAAGGAACTCTGTCCAGTTGCAGATTCATGCACAAAATTGCAAATTCATGAGGACCTATTGAGGTCAGGGATGACTTGTTCAGCAGCAATAGTGACCAGAACATAGTTCCTGGTAGCTTGGAGTAGTTCAGCTCTGCCTTCCATAGGCCCTTTTACCTTTAATCCACCAGCTTTGCCCTTGCTTTCTGGTTCCCACAATGTTTCACATCCAACACAAATTCAAGTGCACTTGGCCATTTCTTTGGATCAAGGCTGACATCCTCCCCTCTAATAATTCCAGGATCTCTATCCCTAGCTGCTCACAGTTCAGCACACATTGATTTGAGTTGGAGTTTGTCTGCTTCTGTTTTCCTGAATCTCTTGCTCCAGGTATTCCTGACTTGAAAGTGCGCACTTCCTACAAAGCAGAAACCTAGAGAGTTCCACTCCTCTGTACCCACTGCTGTCATTTGGAATGCTTCCTCTCTGGCTATTGCAAGGTACCTGACAGTTTGGATGGAAAGAGGAAACATCCTTATTTGGCACTACCTGAAAAGTTTCCATCTCTGTCATAAATTACTGAAGCTACCTTACTTCCCATAACTCACTTTCAGACATGACATCTGCCACAGTTTAAGTTTGTCCCCACCAAAACTCTTGTTGAAATTTGATCCCCAATGTGGCAGTGTTGGGAGGTGGGTCCTAGTGGGAGGTGTTTGTTTCCTTGGGGTGGGCCCCTCATGAATGGCTTGGTACGTTCTCCTGGTAGTGAGTTCTCACTCTGGCAAGACTGGGTTAGTTCCCTCAGGTGCAGGTTGGTATGAAGCCAGGATGCCCCTTGTGTTTTATCCCCTTGCACATGTCTGCTTTCCCTTTGGCCATCTCTGCCATGTTATGATGCAGCACAGAAGCCCATGCCAGAAGCCAGGGCCATGCCCTGCAGAACTAGGAGCTAAATAAACCTCTTTTCTTTATAAATTACCCAGTCTCAAGCATTCTGTTATGGCAACACAGAATGGACTAAGACACCACCCTTATGTGGAAGAACATGATTTTCTACTCACTTGTTTCATTTCTACCCATGTGTGAGCCACATGAATAAGATTCTGTCCTTGCCTTCAAGGATTGCCATCTACTGTGTATATGCACTGAGGGAATTGGGGAAGACTTCTCTCAATCTGGGTTTTAAAGTTAGAATAAAAGTATAGTTGGCAGGCAGGCAGGCAGCAGGAAGGAAGGAAGGAAGACAAGGAGGGAGGGAGGGAAAGGAGGGAGGGGGGAGGAAGGAAGGAAAAAGAAAGGAAAGAAGGAAGGAGGAAGAAAGGGAAAGAAGGGAGAGATAGAAGGAAGGAAAAGAAGGAAGGAAGGAGGGAAAGAAGGAAGGAAGGAAGAGAGGGAGGGAGGGAGGGAGGGAGGGAGGGAGGGAGGGAAGGAAATGTTCATTACTTCTAGGCAGAAGGAAAAACATGGATAGGTTTGAAGAATAGAAAGAATTTGCATATATTTAGAGCAAAAGGTACACAGAGAATTCAGAAGATGGCTTGGGGTCAGATTAAGTTTGACCTCTATTCTATGGGCAATGTAGTTACTGAAAATAAGACAAAATAACATGATCTGATCTGCATGTTCTAAAAATAACTCTCTTAGAGGCAGATTGGAAAATGGCTCAAAAGGGACTTAATTGCAGGAAAGGAGGACAATCTGAAGGCCATTGCTTGGCCAGAGGCAATGAGGACTGGAAATGAGGTGGTGACCATTGGAATGGAGGAGAGATGAAACTTGTGGGTTAAACATCAGAAGATTTGGGGGGTGCTTGCATCTGGAGGCTGCAGGGAGGCTTAAAGGGATTGGAATGTGTGGAGGAGGAAGAGGAGGAGTAGGAGGAGTTATGTAATGGTAGCAGAAGTAGCTTCAGCACCAAACACATATATGACACTATATACCAAGCATTATTTTAAGGGCTTTACTATATCATTATTTAATTCTCACAGCAATCCCGTGAAGTAGATTTTATTATTATTATCTCGGTTTCACAGATGAAGAAACTGAGGCACAGGGAGATAAAGTTACATACACAAAGTCACAGAGCTGGGATATTTAAATCAGGTTCTTAAAGATTTCCCAGAACTACCTCTCCAGGGAATTAACATGAGGCAGAGAATGCGTAGGGTGGCAGTCAGACTATGAAGCTGTGGACCTAGCTCCTAGAGTGGGCTCCATGAAGACGAGGAGGAAAGGCCTTTTGAAGGAAGAAACGGAGCTGGGTAAGGGTAAGATCTGAAGGACTGCCAACCTCTACTTCCTTTCCCGCCTCAGTCTTCCTAGCTTTTCATGGCCAATGGCCTCCCAAACCCCCACGTAAAAGCTGACACTCTTGTTGAGTGTCATGACACCCATCAGCAACCACAGTTCTGCTGCTCTGGGATCCTGGCATGATCCCAGACTTTGGACCCAGTGTCTCAGTCCCAATTCCTCCATTGATGCCAAGCATACCTGGAGTCAATACTATGGGGAAGCCCCCAGGAACAGCTTCCTTCCCTTCTTCTCCCACTGACCTTGCTGTGGAGCCAGTTGACAGCTCTGTCCTTGGCTCCATCACATGCTCTGCCAAGCACTTCAGAACATGTCTCCGGGCTGGGCACTGTGGTTCATGACTTGGGAGGCCAAGGTGGGAAGCTTGCTTGAGTCCAAGATTAGCTTGGGAAACACAGCAAGATCCCATCTCTACGACAAATGAAAAATAATTAGCCAGACATGGTAATACATGCCTGTAGTCCCAGCTACTTGGGAAGCTGAGACAGGAGGATCACTTGAGCCCCAGAGGTTGAGGCTGCAGTGAGCTATGATTGCGCCACTGCATTCCAGCCTGGATGACAGAGTGAGACCCCATTTAGAAAAGAAAAAGGAACAAGCCTCTGGCCAGAGCCTGGCCCACAAGCTCTCATGATTCTTTATGAGCCAATACCTACCCAAACCACTGCCTAATTCTATACACAGCTACATACTGCCTGCCACCCAGAAACCCCACTGCTGTGCTCCCTTGACTGATGGGTTCTTCGGAGCTCACCCCTTCTAGAATTAACAATGAGACTGATGGATGCCCTCAGACATTGTTTCTGGAGCTAAGGTTGGTTTCACCCACGTCTGTCTTGGCCTAGGTGATTGCCTTTTATGCCCTCTCTCCTGCAGCATCCTGGCTGACCCGATGTCTGTCAAGGACAATGATGTCTCTGGACGAAGCTATGCCAAACCACAGCTACAGGAAGGAGGAAAGTGACAGCAGAGTTAGAGCCAGTAGCAATGTTTCCAGCCTGGGAGGAGAAGTAATAGCACCCCAGAAGGAGAGTAGCAGGAAGGGCATGGGGATCTTTTGTTCCCTTTCTTCTATGTGAATGAGATCCACACAGCATCATCACTCCTGTTGTGCAGGCAGCTGTGCCCATCAAACCATCTGCATCACAGAATGCCAAGGGACTCACACAGGGCTTGCGTCTGCTTGGGGGTGGGGAGACGAGGCTTCAGGCTGACTCAAGGGCTGTTGTGCAGCGCTGCCCATTCTGGCATGCCTTTCCAGTGGGGCCAATCTCCCACGGCACAAAGCCCATGAGCTGCTGATCTGTGGCCATTTGTGGATCATTCGTGCTGACTAACGAGGATTGGTTGTCACTGAAGGCCTGATTTCCACAGCCGAGCATTATGTCTGCATGGAATTCCAAGCAAATTTGCACATGGCCTAAAGACACAGGGTGTTTTATTTCAAGACACAGCTTCTAACCACACCAAGAACTCTTGAAGCATTCAGAGCACTAACAGTAAAGGGCTTGGCTGGGCACGGTGGCTTACACCTATAATCCCAGCTTTGGGAGGCCAAGGTGAGTGGATTACCTGAGGTCAGGGGCTCGAGACCAGCCTGACCAACATGATGAAACACCATCTCTACTAAAAATATAAAATTAGCTGGGTGTGGTGCCACATGCCTGTAATCCCAGCTACTCAGGAGCCTGAGGCAGGAGAATCACTTGAACCCGGGAGGTAGAGGTTGCAGTGAGTCGAGATTGCACAATTGAACTCCAGCCCGGAAAACAAGAGCAAAACTCCATCTCGGAAAAAGAAAAAACATTAAAAGGTTTGGCCTTGTGGCCTCCCACAAGTGGCTATTTTGGATGTTTCTAAATGGTACTAGAGTTTTGACCTCAGCAACTGCCATCCCACATGAAGAATGAATGCTTGTTTCTGTATGCCTTCTTTAGAGCCTTG